>NW_026997907.1:600000-898571 GCF_035044405.1 Drosophila montana
AACCCACTGCCAGCAGACTTGAATTACGGAGATACGCGTTCCTATATGTGAGTAGATAGGAAAGAGGGGTCGGGGTTAGCGTGTGAGTCTGTTTAGATAAGCGGATGGAGCTTCACAGTCGCAGACAAACAGGCAAACACAGAAAGGCAACTTATACCCGGTTTACGCGTCCGTTTGCATTTCTTCCAGTTGGGAAACTAAATTTAAACTAACTAGAAGCCACAAATGAAGCCCTAAGAGGCAGCTATTAAACCTTGAGAATTGTCTGTACGAACCCCTCAAATTAATTTTATGATACCCTAAAAAACTTTTTACACATTTGTCCCTCCCTGGCATCCCTCTGCATTCTCTGGAAATCCCTCTGACGTTTTAACTTCTTGGCCTTGGCAAATCTGTCGCAAATTAGAATAAATTATTTAGCAGCTTCTTTTCTCGTTTTTCTAGCAACAACATTTCACAGACCCAAGCGGCGTCAACGCTTACATTTTTCCTAGACAACAGAGTGTGCCATCTCCTCTCTCCTCTCGCTAGCTTTGTCGCCATTCTCATGATTGCTTGGGCCATTTTCGTCACCATCTTCAAACGCAATTTCCATCGACGCATAATTAAATATTCAATTTCCATGGAGACTCCTTTGGATTTTTATTTGCTGCTTATTCCTTAACATTCCTCCAGCTGCGTCCTGGCTTCGTCCTGGCCTCTTCTGTTGCCCAAACGATTTCTGTTTGTTTAGACTTCAATTTCGTCCTCATTATGGCAACCGTTTCGAGGGGGCTTCCGCGGGGCACAAGAGCAGCCACAATCATGACTCGTTCGAGGCACTCACATGGATTCACATGGTTATCTGGAATATCTGGATGTCTGGGATAATGCACAATGCCAAGAGTCGTCCATTTGCCGTATCTACTGCTAGGATTCACGCTTTGAGGGGGCGACAGGGAGTTAAATGAATTTCAACAAAAGTGGAGCCCAAAATAGCATATGCCTCTGTCTGAAGAGCGGGGGTAGTTCTAGGAGGGGGTGTTTGCCATAATTATTGCTGTTCTCTTGCCATAGTCAGTAGCCACTCGCAGTCCTCTCCACTCTCCTGTTACACACTCGCATGAGTATTTGTGAGCGTTAAGCGAACTGAAGCACTAAGCAAAGGGAATGGAAGGAAAGGAAGACGGGGGCCGGGCAGTGGAGCGAGGCACTCATTTAGTCAAACAATTATATCCAAGTGCACACACTGAAATGTTGTCGGCCCTGATCTGCTCACTTGTGTGGAAATATCTCATTTGTGTGGGGCTCCCTTTGCCCCAATCCTCCACCTCACTCCACCCTCCTGTCTGGTTACTCTCATTCTAACCACTCCCTTTTGATTCTATTAAATCAGTCTATAAATGTTGGCCAAATTGCTTTAATGTGCAGCGAAAGTTTAGCTAACGGCTGTGGGGACTACAACAATTACAGCACAAGAGGCAGGGAGGGGGTGGGGGAAGGGGAGAGGCCTGAAGAGTGGGGTAAATAACAATAAAATCAGCAGCGAGCAGAAGCCAGACTACAGCTGTTGAAACATGACTTTGTGCTTGTTTAGAAACACTTGCAAAATATTATTGCAACAACACCAACAAAAGCTTTGAGTCAGAGTGGGCGGAGGGGGGAGGGGGAGGGAACCACTAACTGCGGGAAGTCTGAGTGTGAGCTGGTGCCTAGGCCAGCTACACGCCATGTGCAGCGCCAAAGCGAAGCGAACATAGAAAGGCATTAGGATATTGGATCAGAAGTAAGCTCACATAGGCTTGTGAGGGAGGGGGAGGGAGGAGGGGCGTAAGTGGCTGCTGCGGTTGAAGATGTCGAGCAAGTACATGGAGCGAATGGGTTACGTGGGGCGACACAGCAGCCAACTCCAGCTCCAGCTCCTCCTCCAGCTCCACGCTACGCGACGCATTCCAATGGCATCATTTGAGGGCGAACTTGGAGAAGTGCGTGAGCAAGCGTAGCGAAGGAAGGAAGGAGGGAGAGATGGGAAGGAGGGGAGCATAGATAGCGCAAAGTTGGAAATTAATTTCCATGGAGCACGCCCAGACTAGAGTATTTTATGGAGATTACGAGAGAGATTCGTGCAACCTGAACAGGTGCTAATTAAAAATGTTGTCGTCGCCTCATTAAAGAAATTTGTAAATCAACCTGCAAATGACGCGCGCAGCATGCGAAAAGTTAAGCCTAGGCCCAAGCAAAGGAGATGGAGGAGGGGATGAGGAGGGGGGGGTGTAACCCGACAAGTGTCCCCCCTTTTGGGGCAAGCGGAGCAACTGGGGTGCGGCACGTACGCCGTTAATGGATTTTCCACTGTTGTTCTTTTGATTAAAACGCATTATTTACATTTGCGACAAAGCTAAAAGAGGGGTGGAGGGGCAGAGGGGTAGAGAGGGGGCAATTTAATGTGCGACGGGGCTTAAGTCTGGTCAGGTGAGGGGCGTGGTGCAGCAGGGGGTCGACTCGCCCTCGGCAAAGGTTGACAAATTGCACAGCTGTCAGTTGATGTTAGTTCAGTTTCAGTTTTTGCATTTCTTTGCTTTCGAATTTCGTTAGTTTTTTCGCTCTCGAGTGTTCCTTTGCTCCTTCCAGACTCGATGCAGGTCCTGTCAGGCTAGTGCCAAACTATGGCGGATGCTTTTGTCTGCCATTACACTATTGATTGCTTCCTGTCAGCCGCAGAGAGGCAAACGGAAGGCGCCAGCGGATGTTGCCTTTGTTGCCTGTTGCCTGTTGCCTGATGCCTGCTGCCCAGTTAGCCGGTTACCCGGCGAGCCCGACCGGCAAGGAGAGAGAATTTCGTCTGTCTGACATGGAACATGGGCTTTATGTGGGATTTGGTCAGCTGCAGACTGTGGCAGAGGCTTTTGCGGTTTTCACACCGCCCACTTGACCAGAGACTGGCTGCCAATGCGATAAGATGGATGCGTGCTTGTTGCTCTCCGCTGATTTCATTGCGGTCAGTTTGTGTTGTTTACCTGACGCAATGTGCACAGAGGGAGACAGACACCAGAGAAAGAGAGAAAGAGAGAGAGCGAGAGAGAGAGAGAGCTGGAATGTGCTTAAAGTGTCACTTGAGCTGTTGAACAGCAGCTAGAACAGAACAAATGTTAAGCGCAAAGGAATTTGCCAGACTAAGAAAAGCTGACACCTGTTGCTGAAGTCTTAAGCTCTATGGCTGGCAATTAATCTGATAAAAAGCTGTTTTCTTCTTTCACAACTTTCGGCTGCAATATGGTGAAGAAATTAGTAAAGTACATTTCTGATTTGAATCTTTTCGAAGCTCAATTTAATGCATTTGCTTAGTTAAGCTTATTCTCTTGCTACATATTCGATTTTTATTTTAGGTTGAAAAACTCCCAATTGAAATTCCCTTTTGGACAACTCCACTGCCAACTATTCTGTCCAGTTTTTCATTCAGCTTGTAATCCGCTTAGCCTAGTTCTATGTAGCATAGCCCACTTGTGACTTGAAGTGGGTTGTGCTAAATGGAGTTCAAAGTATATAGAGCACATTTACACGAGCTTTTTATTTAAAGTGTTCAGTTTAGATTGGGTTTTGTGCAAGAAATGACGCAAGTAATCAATAATTCCGCAATAAATCAAGCACGTTTTTTAATAATATTTAAATTAATTAAAACCTTTTACACTTTGCCAGCCACAATTGAATACCAATTGCCTGGCGCTCGCTGATGGGCGTGTCCAGGGGCACGCGATGCCTAATTGAAAGGCAATTACCTGTAATTAGGCGTGTGTCAGTGTGTGTGTGTGTGTGTGCGGGTCGTTGTTTGTGTGTGTAGGCGGCAAAGTGGGTTAAGTAGGCGGCACTTTTAATTAGGGCCCGTGGCTTCTGGGCCTTTAATTATGCATTAGATGCTTAAGACCACAACAAAAGGCGCCCAAAAAGTAGCCAAACTGTTATTAAATGCTCCGGGGAAAGTCGAAAATGGGGCGAGCTCTAACGACATGGCAGCAACTCATCAAATTGCCATGCATCAAATCGATCAGGCATAAATCAAACGAAAATTCAAATTAGTTTCCCAGCCAATTAGAAGGTTCTCTCATGCCCCATCCCTCCCTCTCTCTGTGCCCTAAATGCCAAATGCGAAATTAATGAGAGTTTGCCCCAGTAAGAAAAAACTTAGAATTCCCCCAGCCTTGATTAAAGGCTCGACTCTAGAGAGCTGAAGAAAATAGAAAATGGCAAATGGAAAATGGAAAATGTGGCATGGGAAAAAAGGGCAGGCAGGCAGTCAGGTAAATTGAAATATAATTGAGCTGCGAGCTAAGGCTCTTTGGCCTCAGCACAAACTCAACTTTTGTCAACTGACTAATTTCGGTTCATTAAGATGCCGCTCGCCTCGCAATGCCAAGGTGATGGTTCGTATACGTAATATCCCACCCCCCCCCCCCCCCCTTCCACCGCTAATGTGGCTGCTGTCAACGTTGCCTGCGGCAATCGTGTGTAACTGCAACAGCAACAGCTTAGAACAATGTGAAGAATGCACAGTGTGCACAGTGGGTTGGGAAGTTGCCTGAAAGTTGCCCAGGCTTGTATCTTAACCTAAATTTAAAAGATTTGCGAGTGTTTCGATCTGCTTTAAGCTAAATTTGAACTCGATTTGTAAGTCTCTGCAGGGTTGAACGAGTTATTTTTATAAAAGATAATCTGTTCTTAATGTAAGGGAAACTTGCCATAAAATTTATTGCCGCTAGCTTATTTATTTCTTTAAATATTGGTAAATATTGGAAATATTGGTATTGAGAGTATTTTATATACTGGATGCACTAGAAAAACTGAGTTTAGTTCTTGCATAACTTCAAATAAAGTTTAAATTGAGTAATTAAAGTTTTCTTAGCCTTGTGCCACTGTGCTTGGCTGAAATTGTTGTAGCTGCTGTCGCTATTGTTGTAGCTGATGAAGTGCTTGTTGTTGTCGGTTGTTGTCGGTTGTTGTTGCTTGTTGCTTGTTGTTGGTTGTTGCCTCTGAAAGTTTGTGCTGCATTTTGGTTGCAGGCAAAAACGCTGCCAGGCGAGGAAATGCACACGAAATGTTGGCAAAATTGTCATCAAGCGTTTTTAATTACGAGCCAGTTGCGAGGGGCAGGGCAACGACTCAACGCTGTGGTTGTGCGGGGTGTGTGTTGTGTGTGTGTGGGCAGCCGTAGAGCTGCAAGTGACATAAACAAATCAGACGCCTGTCAAGTGTGCGAGAACCGAAATTTGTGTGTCTGCGTGCGTGTGTGTGTGACTGGGTGTGTGTGGGTGTGTTTGTGTGTGTGTGTGTGTACATGTCATTTGCAGACCAGCAGCTACGCAGCCCGAACCACCCCCTGCTTTCCTGCCGCCTGCCGCCTTGTGCCTGCCGTGTTGTGTTGTCATTAGAAATGTCACAACAAAGCCAAACAGCTGCAAACCAAACGTCAACATTGCCAACGCTTTGAGCCACATTGTCGTTGTTGTTGTTGTTGTTGTTGTTGTTGTTGCTGCTGTTGCTGTTTTTGGTTATGTGTTGCCAAGTGTCGCCTCTGTTGGCAACAACAACGCCCCCCAGCCTCTCTCTCTCTCTCTCTCTATTGCTTTGACACCCGAGCCAGCCTGCCGCATCAAGTTTAAATTTGTGCAAATTTATACTAACAAGCAGCTGCCCCACACCCTCTCTCCTCTCTCTGGCTGCCAGCCATTTGGCGACTACTTTTCCTCTCCTCTCCAGTTCCCTACTCCCTTGTGCTTGAACTTGTCTCATCTGAGTGTCAATGCAAAGCGAGATGAGAACTGCGACTAGTCAAACAGTTGACGGCAACGGATGTTTTCCAATTTTCAGTTTAAGCAATAAGAGTCCACAACAACTGCAGAGACAACAACAACAGCAAAAGCCAATGCAATTTTGTCTATTTGACATGCACTTTTAATATTCCTCACAAAAATAGCTTGGCTTTGAGCACAGGGCACAGTAGTTGTCTAGTATTCGGGGCTGTTGCAGGTGCTGCTGCGAAAGGAATACGCAGAAATTGGATAGCAGCACTCGAAGAACTCAATTGGCAGTCGAATTTGGTATTAGGACTCAGATATCATATCAAAGATTCAGCTTTAATCGGTTCCTGTGAAATGAGCTCCAATAATAGGAGAAACTCCTATTGTAGGAGAAACTCTTTTCGAATATGCTACTCACAAGCTGGCACTGTCAAATAATTCCAAATGCATAGCTCTTTCAAGATTTTCTTAGAATTCTCAATCAGTTTAAGCTACAAAGTGCACAGAGATGTCGCCTTGATTGTTGATAGGGGGCGCTAAGATATATTTCTGCGTTGTGCAACACTGCGATTAAAGCTAAGCCAATTACACAAAATCTAATTGCACTTGACCTGCGCTCATTAGAGGGCAGCTCTGCTCAGATAATGCAAAAAAAGCAATAAACATACAAATTGATATATATATATATAAATAAATGTTGCTTGTTTCTACAACGAGGACAACGATAGGAAGTGCCTCAGCCTTTGCCTCAGTTAGGGTCATAAAAGCGACGCCGGAGCAACCCGCAGACACTTTTGTAGTGCCTGTCGGTGGCATTGTTCTTGTCACCCTCCCCCCCCCCCCCTGCCACCACTTGGTCTTCTTCTTCTCTGACTAGCAGTCGGGCATTGTGTGTAGAGCGCTTTGCATGTCGTTGGACCAGTTGGGCGACAAGGATTTATCGCCAGCGTCGCATCCACGAGCTGCCGCTGACGAGAGGGGACGAGCGCTCGCGCGTTGATGAGCTCGGCCAGAGCCAAAGCCAAAGCCAGTTGGAGCAGCTGGAGCAGGACATACACCAGTAGCAGTAACAGTAACAGTAGCAGCAGCAGTATCTAGAGTTGGAGCTTTGATGATGGAGTGCGATACTGTTGCGTTTTAATTGAATTTTCTTTGTGCGACAGCAACAACAAGCAGGAACAAATAAAATAAAGGACAACAGCAACGAGCTGAGAGCACACAAAGAGGAGCGGGGCGGGGCGGGGCGGCAACTGTCTGAGCAAAGTGGCAATAAAGGCAATAATGAATGAAATGCACTAACAAAAGGCAAACAACTATTGTTTTTATTGCTGTCAATGTTGCCAGCCGCTCGTTTGTTGTCCTTGTCCCTTTGTGTGTGTGTGTGTTGTGTGTGTGTGTGTGTCTGTGTCGCAATTGTCCTCCGCTCAGACATTGTTATAGACCACACATATAATGTCGCGCTTACGCCTGGCATAAAGCTGTTACTTTTAATAAACGAAATTATTGGACAGTCTCTCTCTCAGGTGGCGCTTGCCCTACAACCAAATGTGGCTGCTCTGTTCCAACATTTATGTAAATTTCCACACCAAATTAAGAAAGAAATGAAGAGATTTTTCTTGAGTTTATTAGACCAGTGCATTGAGAATCCCCCTGCTCCCAGCAGCCATCCCGCCGGGCAAATGATTTTCGCTGTGTGAATTTTATGAAAATAAATGAGCTGCTAGCCGCGGCTAAGGAGCTGCTGCTCCTGCTGCTGCTGCTGCTCCTGCCTCCCTCTATATCTTCTTCATATATCTTGAGTGCCTTTCGGGCCCCTACCAGCCCATTTCCGCCCATCTCCTGCTCTCCGCCCAGCCCCTGCTCCGGAAGAGACGTTGTTTATACAACTCAGCTCGCAATTTCCTACAGCTGCGCCCTCCACGCATCCCATTGTTGTTGTTGTTGCTGTTTGTTGGTCTAGGGCTTGGCTTCTGCTTTGCTCCTTGTCCTGTGCCCCCCCTCCTACCGCGCCCTATCTCGCCCTACTGTCTCCTGGCACAAGGCTATGCAAACATAATGCTCGACGAATTAAAGCTTTTTGCCAACCAATAAATTATTCATGCCGTAAGACAACTACGGCTGTCCTGGCGGATACAGCTCTAGCCCCAACACCCAGCCAGCACCCCCCACCCGCCCTCACACCGTGGCCCGCCTCCCCATGGGCAACACTCCCTACTTTATGCACAAATTATGGCGCAGGCAGCAGGCAGCAGGCGTTTGACGGCGTTGGCAACACCAACTGCCAGCCAGTTGGCAACATCAGCAGTTCCTTCAAGCGGAAACGGAACTCAATTCATTAAAATGAATGAACGAAGCGCAGCCAAGTGCATGACTAACGGTAAACGGATGCAAGCTGAAAGATGCAAATCCGGTTGATGAAATTGCGTTTTCATTGCCCCCCCATTTGTAACATTTTCCCAGCCGTCAGGCCCCACGCCCACAAACCCCTATCTCCTGCTGCCTAAAACTCATCAAATGTTTATCCCCAAAAAGAGTTTCGTTTTAGATGATAATACTTTCGGGATAGCAGAGGTTAAAGACTAGGAAAGAATCTCTACAGAATCTCAATTTAACCTTCAATAAGAAGAGTTTCTTCAGAATAATTCTGCTTCACCCCAACCTAAATATGTTTAGGCATTCTCTGACAATCGCATCGCAGTTCTCTTTAAGCTATCCTTTTCTAAACCACATATATTTCTATTTTATTCCTTTGCCAGGCCTGCAGCATGTCCACACCGAAGAGCAGCCGTGGCAATGGCAGCGGCAGCCTCTTCGGCGGCCTTGCCACCGGCAGCACCATCACCGTGGCCAGTCATGGGCATGGCGACAAGACCAAGGAGCGTCTGCGTCGTATACCCAGCGTGCAGCCGGGTGCTTTGAGCTACGAGCAGCTCATCAAAGAGGGCACCTTTGGCCGCATCTATGCGGGCAAGCTGGGCGAGACTTGCGATGCGCTGGTCAAGACGGTCATCGACGGCGCCTCGTTGACGCAGGTGGCCTGCCTGCTGCAGGACGCCTCGCTGCTCATTGGCGTCAGCCATCAGCACATATTGGCGCCTCTGCTGGCCAACACGGAGCTGCCCGGCCCGCCCGAGATTGCATACCCCTATCCGTCCAAGGGCAATCTAAAGATGTAAGTTTCCCGTTTCCCGCTGCTCCAAATCGGGGAGAATTTTCATGCTTTTTCCTGTTATCTGCAGGTACTTGCAAAAGTCACGGGAATCCAGCACTGCGCTGAGCACCCGCCAGCTGGTGGAGTTCGGACTCCATATTACCAAGGCGCTGGCCTATCTGCACTCGCTGGGCATTGTGCACAAGGATTTGGCCACACGCAATTGCTAGTAAGTACGGGATTGGATGGGATTGAGGGCGTCAGTGTAACCCCTTTGCATCTGCTTGCAGCGTGGATGAGGAGGCGTATGTGAAGATTTGCGACAGCGCGCTCTCGCGGGATCTCTTTCCGGATGACTATGACTGTCTGGGCGATAATGAGAATCGTCCGCTCAAGTGGCTGTCGCTGGAGTCGCTGCAGAAGAAGGTCTATACCACGCAGGGCGATGTCTGGTCTCTGGGCGTACTCTACTGGGAGCTGGTCACACTGGCCCAGATGCCGCACGAGGAGGTGGACATATTTGAGCTTACCAATTACTTGGCTGCCGGCTATCGTCTCGAGCAGCCCGTTAATTGCCCCGATGAATTGTGAGTAGCTCTTAACTTTAGTTTCCGACCGATCAATCCTTCAATCCCACAACCCCCCTCCCCCTTTCTCCGCTTCCCCTTGTGTATACAGCTTTACGGTCATGAACTGCTGCTGGCACTGTGAGCCGAAACAGCGTCCGACACCCGCGCAGCTGTTGTCCTACCTGCAGGACTTTCACGTCGATCTGGGCATGTATATCTAAGGATGCAGATAATGATGACTGACTGATTGCACTGCGAGCTAATCATTCACGTGAATGCATTGGCAGCGAGTGGAAAATTTATTGTATAACTAGATGCATGCACACAAGTTACGTAAGCTAAATTAATTGAAAACTTTTGCATTTTGAATGTGAGAATTTAATGTGAATTACCTGTTACCAATTTCTCTCTGGCGTCTGTGTGTGTAACCAATTGAACGTACGTATGTGTATATAGTATATAGAAATTTATTGTCTAAGTAAATATTAAGGCGTTTAAGTGTCACAGAAACCAATTAACTCGACAACAGTTGCAGCCAATTGCACTTCAAAGCACAACAATGCAAACAGAGACAATTTGTTGCATTTGCATGTGTTCCTAGAAATGTAAACTGCCAGAAATCGCAAACATTAACTGCCGTAATTCGTGAAAAGGATGTGTTTACGTGTTCAATTGTGGAAACAGTTGAATTAACAAGCATTCCCTTAAACGTTTTATCACCAAAAACTAATTATAAAACAGCTGAATTTCAATTAAGAGGATTAAATGTTACATCCTCCGTTGTAACTGAGGCGAATGCGTATTCTGGAATGCATTTCAGTAAGTACAGTTGAGCATTTAAGTAGCTAGAAATTGAATAAACTAACACAAGTACACATGCTTATATAGTATATGTATACACTTCAGATTGCGAAATAAATTAAACAAAAATGATTGTAAACTATTGAGAATGCATATTTTATTGAATGTGCACAGGAAAAGAGCAAGAGAACGCAAAGAGAGAGCGAGAGAGAGAGAGAGGGGGAATCGAATAGAAAGTTGAATGTGCGACAACAAAATACGGAATCTTTTGTTCTCAAATGTTGTCCTCAATTGTTATCAAACGATATATTTATTTATTGATTTACCAACGAGCATTTAAATATTATTATATTACATATTATTATCACATATTTGTAAGGAAAATTCTCGACTGATTGCGAGTCAAAGTGAGGCACAGCGGCAGCTGAAGTTCAAATTAGAATCAGAATCGGAATCAGAATCAGAATCAGGTGAAACAACAGACACTGTAAAGCAATTGTTAAACGCATAAATCACACAAAATCAAATCAATTGCCAATGTCATGAGCAAAAGCTACAAGTTTCGAGCTAATTTCCATAAGAGACTCAAAGCACTAAGCTACACTGAAACTCAAATCAAACCAAAAGGCACACAAACTCACACACACACACACACACAGCCAATATGCACACTCGCACACAGCAAGCTTCACACTAATTTTGTTATTAAACTGACAACTGCTTCAGCTAACTTAGTCTGTCTCAAGTTTTAATGTGCACTTGTGAGCCACAGTTGTTACTCAAGGCAACTATTTAGCAGATGAATATTTAGGAAATTAGGCAATATAATTGGGCTCAATTAAAGCTTTCGTGTGCTTTAAAAGCTGTTTAACCAGAACGCGAAATAGGTGATTGACAGCCAAGCAGCGAGGAACTTTGAGCTTGATGAATCGATTAAAGTTCACTTAAAGCTTTCATGAGCTTTAAAAACTGCTGATACAGAAAGCGCTCTTCAAAACATTAGCTTGACAGACATGCAACGAGCTTTAAGCGTGAATAGTTGATTAAAGCGCACTTAAAGCTTTGATGTGCTTTTAAAGCTGCTCACAGAGGAAGCGTTCGGTGTAAAAGCCAGTGAGCGAAGATCTTCAATCTTGATCACTTGATTAAAGCTCACTTAAAGTTTTCATGTGCTTTGAAAGCTGCTTACACATTAAGCGCTCGCCGAAAAAGTCAAGCGGTGAGGAGCTTTGAGCTTGATTAACTGTATGCAATAAATTTCCTAAAGCTCAATTAAAGCTTTTACGTGATTTCAAAGCTCCTAACTCACAAAAAAAAAGCTATTTTAAAGCTCAGTGTGCTTTCGTCTTTTACAGGGTATTTATTTTCAATTTTTACTGCTCTCTATTATGTTTTTGACTGCTCGTCCTGTTTCCAGCCTAGATTAAGATATTATTGTTGTTGTTTATGCTTTAGTTTTAGTTTGAATTGCGCTACATTGTGTCTGTTTCTGTTTCTATTTTTGTTATTATTTGCATTTCTGTTAACAAAGGCAACTAAAAGTTGTTCAAAAACCGTGCAAACAAAAAAATTTTAATTAAACTTAAAATCCAACCATAGCAGAAATAACAACAGCAAATGTTGTTGTAATTGTTGAAAGTGCAATAAAACGAATAAGCACAAAAAAGTGCTGAATAGAAAAAATACAGAAAATATCGTAAAACCAAACAGAATCGAAAATACAAATAAGAAATTCTCTTTTAAAAAACTAACAGCTGCTTTTTAACTCTAGCTATGTAAGCTCTATCACAATATGTTTTATCTTTTAAGCACAGACAAGCTGAGAAAAAGATCAAATATTACACTGCCAGCTCAAGCTCAAGAATTTTACTTTGCACTCAATGAAAAAACACTGATCAATGAATATGAATGTTACTACTACCAAATACGAGTACTCACTAAAAGCTAAACTGACTTTAAGAAACGAAAAAACAAAAAAATAAATCTAGTAAATAATTCTCTGATTCTGATCTCTCAACTCTATAATGTAGTATATACTATGTGAAGCTGCTTGGCAGATGCAAAACAAAAACAAACAAATATAATACTGAAAATCCAAAAACCTTCAACTAAGTGTATAACAGTTTTAAATAGTTAATAATAATTGACACACTCACACACACACTCACACACACACTCACACACACGGCACACATACTCACTCACTTAAAACTATAACTAACTGAATGTGTTTCATATATATTTATATAAAATACTCTAACTCGTACTTGTGCGTATCCTGAATCTATGTATATGTGTATGTATTAATGTATGTACCATGTTTGTATGTATATTTTGTCATCAAATTGAACAACTAGAAAGTAAATTCGCAAAAACAAATAACTAGCAATATCCCCAAGGGATATTTTTGCTACTCTTCAAATACGAAATACAACAGCAAAACAGCAAAAGGATACGACGACTAATACATGCATCAACTAGGTTTTCTCTATGTATTTTTAAGAAAACAACACACACACACACACACACACACGCAATGAAAGCAAAACAAGACCTCTAAATATTATCAACATTCAGATTCTGAACGTCTCTCACTCTTTAACACTGCCCAATTTTTATATAGATGTATTCTCTGTCTCTGTCTAACTTAAGATATATGTGTACCCTAGTATACTATGTATGTGTATTGGATAAATATTTGCTAAACTAACCCACACTCACACAAACACACTCCCAACCCACCCCACACACACACTTACACACACTTACACACACTTACACACACTTACACACACACTCACACACTCACATTGAATGTAGTTTCATCTGTGCGACAGTTTTTGGATTTTCCGGAAACTCTCCGACTCTGTGGGTGGTGGCAATTTAAAATAGCAAAAAGCAAAAGCAGAAATTCAATTTTTGCCCAAAAATCGACAAAAACAACAAAACAACAGCAACAACAACAAGAAACTAAATGAACAAAAACAAAAAGCAAATTAAATAAATGTTCCTTTTGAATCATCAACAAAACACACAAAGCTCTATTTATTATTATTATCTCTCAATGGGTTCTACTCCAAGCAAGTAAGTAAGTATAACGTGCCCGAGTTGCAACAGTTGCAAGTTGCACGCAGTTGGCAGCTTGTTTTATGCTGTCAGTTCTTGTTGCCTCACTTGATTGGCTTGTCTTGGCTTATGCGTCGTATGCGTGATGTCCATGCCGCAGCACGTTCTCAGCTACCCAGCGGCAACGCGAAAAGGAAAAAGATAATAACAAGCCACAACAGTTTATGGTGAACAAAAGATCCATCATGATGTTCCCAGAGAAAAAACTCGTAACTTGCCGTCAACTCTTATTGCGAGTCTTTAACTAAGTAACAACTGAAAGCTTGCTTTCTTCATTCAGTGCTTTTGGCATGCTTAGAAATAGTTGTGTTTCACTTTCTACTGACAGCTTAAACTGGATGAATATACCATGTGTGACAGCCATTGAGTATATACATATATATATATGTATAAATATTTATTACTCAATGTGTGACAGCAATAGCTGATATCTTCCCTTCTGTAAGCAGTGCTTTTTGCATGCTAAGAAATAGAAATATCAGTTGGATATATACAGTCCATTATCTTCTAACAACTTTAACTGGTTATATTTTCCAAGTGTGACGGCAATAGTTGATATCTTCCCTTCTGTTAGCAGTGCTTTTGGCATGCCTAGCGATAGAAATGTGTGTCTGTGCGAATTTCTACTAATTCCAACTTGATTTAAACATTACACAATGTTTTAACTGTAAGTTTAACACAGCTACTGAAATCCTTCCTACTCTAAGTAGTGCATTTGGCATGTGTAGGGCCCAGAACTACTTAGTTTCGTGTACTTAAGTCAAATACAGCTGGGCTTTAAGCCACACACACACACACGCACACGCACACACACACCCGCCGGAATATATTTGCTGTACGTGTCAAATGCTGAACTCTGCGCATTTGCAGTGCTCTCCCTCTCCACCCCCTCTCCTTTCCCCTTTCACTGCGCTCTAATTACAAAATCACTGTCAGTTTTTCTTTTTGTTTTTTGTTCTGCTCTCCTTTTTTTTGGTGTGTTTTTCTTTTTGTTTTTCTGCCAGTGCGAGAGGACATTCGCTTTTCGTTTTCATAACGGCAGCACTTTGTTGAGTGGCAAGTGGCAAGCGGCAAGTGGCAAGTGGCAAGTGGCAAAAATAAAAAGTGCCACGTTGTGTATTTGCCCGCTGAGCTGGCAAAAACTGGAACAACGCACAGTTGACCAAAGGGCTTTTCGGGTGCTGCCAAACTTGTTTGTTTGCTGTGCGTGCCCCAAAATCAAGCGCCACACACACACACATGAGATCGGCCCCCCCACTCACAACCCCCCCTCCCCCTCCTGGCACGCCCAGCCAATCGGAGCCGTGCTGTGGTGCCTGCTTAACGGGTTTTTATGCGCTCTCATAATTGTCGACACTAATGACGTGTGTGCATTTGCAGCCATTTACAACACTTAACATGGGACCCCATCATCGTCTGTGTCCCCGTTTTGGGACTCTCCCGCAGCAATAATGAATGGATGAATAATGGCAAATAGAACGCATGTTTTATGCAAGTCGTAAAATCTGGCTGGCACATCTGTTGCATAAATCAGGCTTCAAAGAATGTATGCCACATAAAAAAAACTTTAAAAATTGTTGCATTACGCATACGCCCCTTGGTGCTGCATCTGTTTAATATTTTAAAATGCTTGCCAAATTCAATTGTCAGCTTCCGGAACTCGAACATGAAGTACAGCAAAACGATTTTAATTATTTAAGAGCTGCTCGGGTTTCGTAACTTTTAATGATTTGTGCATTTAACAAATCGATTTCATTTGTTCGACGCTCAATTAATGTTGCGCAAAATGAATGTTGACACGTGATAGGGGATTATTAAAAGCGCTTTAATCAAAATAAATCGAAAATAATTTAAAGAAAATTAGTTTTTATTGCGCTTTTTATACACTTGTCATCAAAAAAAACAATTTATTTACTTTTTCTCGTGTTTATTTGCAGTCAGTTTGATTTTTGCATTGTTTTGAAATCGTAAAACTCAGCGGACAAATTCAATTTTGTTGCCGCTTTGGAGTTGGATTTTTTTCGCACGTTTTTTTTTCGGGGATTTTAATTAAAATGATATATGCGTGCGTGTGCGTACATGTGTGTGTGTGTTTACGTGTGTGTGTGCATATATTTTTTAGTAAAACGTTGATTGCACTCTGAAAAGCTCGCAACCACAAAATAAATACATTTCATTGCAATAAGAAAAAACAAAGCATAACAAGCAAGATAGATTATTTTCGGATTGCGGCAGCTTAAATACCCTTACAGAAATGCATGACAAAGGTCGGAGATCAGATACACTTTCTCAGCAGTCGCTACGCCGACAAACTACTGTGGAGAGGCGCCTCCAAAGGTTGCAATCCTGCGACCTACCTACGAGGCGAATCATCCAAATACCTCACAGTATTATGCCATGTCCTCCTTCATTGTAAATATACCTCAATGTTAATATCATGTAAGCTACATACTAGGCTACATACTAGTCCACAGATTAAGATTTAATATATTATCTCTTCAATCAATTGACCAGTTTCTTTCTCGCCGCATTAAGCATTTGCTTTGCAAAATGAACAATACCCTTGGCAAGGGTATTAAAATCCAATAGAGATTATGTTTCCTGCAATTTGAGACAGGCAGACAGGCAGGCACAGATGATATGCAGCGATATATGTGTATGTACAGTTCACAAGGGGGCAAACTCGTTGGAACTGTGATATTATTATTACAGTTTCAGTTTCAGTTTCAGTTATTGCAATCGATTTTCCTTTTGATTAAACGTAAATATTATAAAAATGAAGAAATATAATCCAAGCTAGCTGTGTGTATGGGTGTGTGTATTATTATCTCTATATATAAAACTGCTTGTCCTGACTGACTGACTGACAGAACAATGATCTATATATCAAATATCCTATATAGGCATAGGCATAACTCGGTTAAAATTCAACAGATTTTCATAAGGTTTGGCTTTTTGTTCATGGCTTGACCTCTAGATCAATCGTGCATCTAAATCTGACAACATTATTTTCATGTGAAAATGGTACCCTCAAATATCCTATATAGACATTGGTCGAAATTTCCCAACCCCATAACTCGGTCAAAATTCAACAGATTTTCATAAAGTTTGGCTTTTTGTTTATGGTTTGACCTCTAGATCAATTTGGCATCTAAATCTGACAACATTATTTTTCGTCAAAATTCATGTGAAAATAGTACCCTCAAATGTCCTATGTAGACATAGGTCGAAATTTCCCAACCCCATAACTCGGTCAAAATTCAACCGATTTTCATAAAATTTGGATTTTTGTTCATGGTTTGACCTCTAGATCAATTTGGCATCTAAATCTGACATTATTTTTTTTAGGCAAAATTCATGTGAAAATGGTACCCTCAAATATCCTATATTGACATAGGTCGAAATTTCCCAACCCCATAACTCGGTCAAAACTGAACAGAATTTCATAAGGTTTGGCTCTTTGTTCTTGGTTTGGCCTCTAGAGCTCTACGTAAAAAGGTATAAAGTTGTTGCCAGACATCAACCTGTTTTACTGCCCTGATCATGTCTATAGACAATCCAATGTATTAAAAGAATGGGAAATTCAGAATATTTCTTTATATACTGCGCTGCATAACTAGAATCTGATATATATAACAGAAGTAGTTTTTGGTAAGAACTGAAATCAGGCAATAAGTTTCGCTTGGCTGCAATTAAACGAGCTTTAGCTGGCAACTGTTTTGGGGGCTGTCGTTAATTGCAATTTTACGCCAATTTCGGAGTTCGCTACTCGCAGGGCTAACAATAACGATAATTCAAGTTGAATCAAATGATAAAGGCGGCAATTAGAGAACAATAGACAGGGGCCAGACAAGCGGGTGGCAGGCAGATACAAATCGAGCCAAACTGCAGACAGCTGTGAAGAAAAAGTATTGCATAGTTTTGGGGTTGCAGCCAAATGAATCACTTGCAACAATAACAATAACAATAGAGGAACAGGGAGAGGAAGAGCAAGCTATCTTGTCTGCGGTCAGCTGAATATTTGTTTATTTGTTATTGATAAAAACTGCTCAACTTTTGGCGCAAACAGTTTATAACTTTTGGAAGGGCAAGAGTGGGGAGAGCGAGGCTGGTTATTGAGGGTATGGATATAGCTACGAGTAGGGTATATATACATATATAGTACATGTGGTATTCGGCTTTCCATTGCTCTAAGCCAAAGTTGGGTGGCCGCCTGCAGTGTTACGATTTAATTAAAGCACCATTAAGTCAGCAATTAACAACAACAACAACGACAACAACGATAACAACAGCAGCTGCAACAACAATGGCCATGACTGTTGGTGGCAACTTCAAGCGGCTGCCCCTTTGAGAGCCTTCGCCTTCGCCTTTGCCTTTGGCAAAGCAACTAAGCGCTTTGCCTTTTGCTTGTGGCATTTTGTACTCTTTCTTCTTTCGCTGCTTCCTGTTCTTTTTGTGCTTTGGCTTTGTTGTCGTTTGCCGTCGCATTAAGTTCCATTTTTTAGTGTTATTTTGTGAGCAGCAGCAACTAATTCTTGCCCCAGCGGCAGCAGCAGCAACAGCAGCAAAACACATTAAAAACATAAAAAACACACGCTGTGCATGGGCACGGGGCATGGGGAGGGGAATGGTTGTTGCCCGACGGTTTTCTAATATTTGATTTTGTTTATTATACCCTGTGGGTTAAGTGCAGAAAGGGTATGCAGAAATTGGAGTAATCTCTCATTTATGTATTCAAATAGAGCACTTAGCACACTTATTCCAACTATCGATAAACGATAACTTGAGCTATCGAAGCAGGTACAGTCTCAGCTTTGAAAAGTCAGCTGCAACATTTTGTAGCATACTTTTGAGCTGCGAACAACACTCAAACTGATTACGAGGTATTTAAGAGTTGCGCAACTTGTCTTAGCTGTTTTTTTTTGTTTCTGAGCAGGCTGCAAGTTTTATTATGGGTACGTGTCTGGATGGCAGTTGGTGTGTGAGGGATGTTTTAGGGTTAAAGACTGGCCTGTCAGGGTTCGCCAGACGCCAGAGCCCAGACGAGGGGCGAGTGTGTGCTAGTGTGAGTGTGAGTGTGTGAGTGACTGGCGAATGAACTGAAACTGTCAAAAGTGCACATTCCGCACTTGACATTTTTCCAAAGCGCATTTTGAACTCTGCCCCCCCTGTGGGGTGTCGGTTGGGTTGGGGGAGGGGTGGTGTGGGTGAGTTTCTCTTGGGGTGCGCTTCAATTGGCATTGAAAGCGCAAATGAAAGGGAAGCCTTTGCATGTTTTAGCTCAGCAATGGCACAGTCAGCGCCGGAATGCCAGTCAGAGCTCAGACATAGACATTTGCCGCTTGGTTAGAGGAGGGTGTGGAGAGGGTGCAGGGTGGCGGGTGCCGGGTGAAACTGTGGCACGCGTTCGCCGCCCTCTTGTCAAACAGTTAAAATAAATAAAAAAAAAAAGTAAAGAACGTGGCATAAACCCAGAAATTTGCTCGTACGTTTATTGCTTTTAAATTTGGCAATTGTCGAGACGAGTTTAACATGCGTGTGTGTGTGTGTGTGTGCTGGGCGTGTGTGCGGGGTGTGTGTCGCAATGAGGGTACTTGCCAGCTGCAAATTGCTTATCAGGCAGCGCTTGCAGCAGTCGCAGGAGAGGCAGCAGTCGCAGGAGAGGCAGCAGCAGCAGGAGAGGCAGCAGCAGCAGTCAGTCCGCCAGCCGCCCTTAATTTGCCCAATTTAAAAATGGAAATCGATTCCCTCGAGTGACGGCACACAATGCCCCTCATACCCGCCCCCCTCTCTGTCGAATGTGTCAATAAAATGTGATTAACAAGTTTTGCATAAAAATGCCGACAGTCGATTGCAATTGGGTTGCTTTATACACACCCCCTGCCCCAAGCCGCTTTTCTGCTCTGGCCGCAGGCATTTTTCTTTTGTTCAAATCCCAAAGCATTGCCCCAGACTTTTTTTTTTTGTTGCTGTTGTCGCTGGCAAGCGTGGCAAATTATCCCTTTCATAAGTGACAAATATGTCTGTCGAGCTGCAATTGGAAGCAGGCAGCAGTCGGCAGGGAAAGCAAAGTCCCTCCCCCTGTCGCTGTCCGCCCTTATCAGGCGCGTGCGTCGGGCTGCTGCAAGTAATGAGATTTGATTCGAAAGCAAGTGACTTGGGTTTTGTAATTTGCAATAAATATGCAGCCAACCAGGCCAAGAGTCATTGCGTCAGCAGCACAGATAAGAGCCGGGTTCGTCTTTGGAGGGGGAAACGGCAGCCGTGTGGCAGCCATAAAGCTCCAGGCAATACGCAGCCCAACTGCAGCTACCATATCTCAGATTCTCCATAAATATGTATATAAAACTTCAACTTTAGCTCTGCCATTCAACTCAATTGGCTGCGCAAACAGACACTAAGCCCAGACATTTGAAATATTAGTAATCAGCATTTTAATGAACCCACAAACTTTGAGCATAATTAAACAAATGCCACACATAACGATGATAACCTCAGGCCATTTGTTGTTGCTTTACGTTTCTGGCCAAAATGCCTGGCAGCAAAATTGAATTCACTTTTCCGTATATGTGTGTGTATGTGTATGTAAACATTGTTTTGCCACTTTTGGCAAAAGCTGCAATCAATATGCAATTGTTTAAGTGCTATTAGCATGGATTTCATATGTGCAATATACAGAGTTAGGAGTGTGAATGACCTTTGGGCAAAGACTTCTGATTATTTATTATTTCCTTTTATAAATGGGTGAATTGCAGGTCTATTGCCCGAAGAACTTTGCTTTAAATTCAAATAAATATAACATTCGACGCATAATAGAAACGTTTTATAGTTCAACCATTTTCAATTTGGCCCTTAAGCCCTTGTGCCAGCAATCACAGCAAATTCTATAACGGTAAACAAACAGCTTTTTATTGATCACCACATTCAAACGTGCTCAAATTAATTACAAAACAGCGCTGATAACGGTATGAACAGTTCGGTAGACAATGTTTTATCATTTAAACATTCCTCCTTAATGAGATAAACGCATAAAATAAATAAAGCAAAATCAGAGCCCTTACATAAGTTGTTATTGCAAATTTATTCTCTGTGTTAATTTGCATTGATCTGTTAAGTTACCCAAGAGAGCAATATTAAAGAAGTATTGTTAATATGCAGCTTATGTGATGAGAGAGATATAAAATTCTGCACTATGTTAAAGCAAATGCAGAGCCCTAACAAAATTATTACAAAATGCCCCACTCTGTTAATTTGCGTTGATCTGTTAACAGAAGCCATGTTAATATGCAGCTTACCTGATGAGAGAGCAACATAAATGCTTGAGCGCGTAAAATCCGTTAGGCGTGGGAATAAGAAGGAATGCAAAAATCTGCGCGTAGAAACAGCAACAACAAGAGCGCAGCGAATAACGGATTGTAGAAATTGCGTAACGAATATGAAAAAATTGAAGCACTATCTTAAATAAGCACACTTATTCACTTTTTATGACTTTAGTTGAAGACACACATACATTTTATTACTTTTGCTACATACACACATACATATTTCCTTATAGGTAAATATGGAATCACACTTGCAATTACTTGCGTATGAGGTAATACGTATGCATACACATATATGCATAGACTATGTGTAAATTAATTGAATTACTTCACTTTTTATCACTTGAGTAGTAATAGATATGCGTATTAATATATATTATGGGTGTTAAACAAATGCACTTTTAGCAATAGGAGCAGCAGCCAGCTTTTTATATACATATATGCGTGCACACAAAAACAAAACAAACGCAACCAGATCAATCAAGAGATAACCGAAAACTAAAGCGAAATTCTGCCTGAATGCCTACACAAAACGGACTTAAGAATTGGCGAGCAGACCCAGAGAGAGAGTGAGAGTGAGAGTAAAGCTGGGCTTGCCCGCAGACATGGGCAACAACAAAATACCAACACAGCAACAACAGCTCTGCATGGTCGCGAGATCAACGCATAATGGCGGAGAGCAGAGCCGAGCATGCAAAAACAAAATGTATGATCGTGTAAGAAGAATAACAGAGATGCGCTGCAGAGCGAGCGAGAGCAGAACATTGCGTGCACATGCATCGATAGCACAATAACAAACCCAGCTGCGCAAGGGCAACGCATAACGGATCATACAAATGGCGCATAGAAACAAAAAGAACAAATTGCAAAAACGAAAAAAAAAAAACAAATACAAGCAAAACAAATGTGAAAATGTAAACTCCAACAGAAACGATAAGATTTACATATCACCTTGATAAGCATGGCCAATTTAGATGAAAAACTATTTTCAGCAGAATCAGCTAAAAATATTCGAAGAAAAAGAACCTGTTGATAAGCAAATTTCTTGATCAAAATAAAAATCAAGTTTTTATTGGCCAAGCAGCTTCCACGAATTTGATAGCACTTGAATAAAAATGTGATTTTCTATTTAATTTTGATATTTTGATAAGAAGGTGAAGGAGCTGGACACATGTCCGAAATAATGCAACCGCAGCTCGAGTGGGCATGAGTCAACGCAATTGTAATAATAGAATAACAATTCCGTTGCTTATCAAGCGAACTGATTACCCGGCAGAACTCTCCGTCTAGCCGGGCCCGCTTTCTCTCTCTCTCTCTATTTACCTGGCGGCATCTACGCCCCTGTGCGAACGATAAGCTCGCGAAAAAAAAGAACACTTCTCCGTAACGGGAAAATTAATTAAAAACCACAGTCGTATGTAAACAGCGTTACTCACGCGATAGCTTCCCCTATATAAGCAGCGATCGTGGCAGAAAGCAAGCAGAGTCTAACCAAGTGTCTACCAAATCGAAACAATGAAATTCCTGTACAGCTTCGTTCTTCTGCTGGCCCTGTTCGCCGCCAGCCAGGCCTACAGCGCCACCTGGGGCAAGAGGAACAGCACCGATTACCTGCTCTCTCGCCAGACGGAGGTGCGTGCTCCCCTCAAGAACAACTACTGGAACATCAATGTGGACTTTCCCCGTTCCGTAAGTCCACAATAGAAATGCGATTCCAACTAAAACTAATCCAACTCTTGCTGCAGGGCACCAGCACCTACACGATCAGCGCCATCAATGTTATCGATAACTTCCGCAACAGCTCTGGCGCCACGTCCAGCCTGTGGTCCGGCGGCCCCGGCTATCGTTATGCCCAAATCAATCTGCGCAGCCAGGTCAGCAAGGGCCTCAACTCCACCGTTGAGATCTGGGGTCGTTAACCTATAACGCTTAACCGGATTTAACCGATACGAAACTCTTCCAAAACTCGCAATCAAAATATAGTCTAAAAAATTTGAAAAAAAAAATAATAAAACTTAAAATAAAACAGAATTTGCATTTATAAAAACTCGAATCCTCCTCTATCTTGCTCTCTCTCTCCCTCTTAATATATCTCTCTCTCATTCTCTCTCTCTTTCACTGTCTCCCTCTCTTAAAGCTTTTTACGGTCTGATTTCATACAATGATTAAATTTAATTGAAAGACCTCAGTTAGAAAGAAATACCTTCTAGATACTGGAATATTCTATAATTTATATATACCCTTAAATAGGACATTATAATTTTGTCATGAAATGTGTGCACTTTTGTAGTTACTCAGTTTTAAAACTATTATCATAGAGTTGCATAAGTTCATCTTCCTGCCTTTCCGACTCAGCTGGATCGGTACACTATATCATATATCTCCAGAATTAACGTTCAAAAATAAAGTTCTTTTATGAACAAGTTTTTGGCTTATCAATATATCTGGATCAAATTTGGGATTTACGAATTTTAGCATGCTCCTCAGATATAGGCAAAATCTTATGCAGATCGGTTCACTATATCATAAAACTCTTTAGGAATGGATCGAAAGGGTATAAGTATAGAAAACTTTGTTATTTTACCAGATATCTAGAGCTAACTCAGCAATTCGGAGCTTTACTATTCTCCTAACAAATCGAACTACTCTATATTATATGGAGAAGATCAGAAAATCGTTCGAAAGTAAAGCACTTGCATAAAACCAGCTCCCAGCTACACATCTAAAAGCGTATCTGAACTTCGGCGTGTTGAAAAAGAGCGTACTTTTTAGTTTTTCATTAGAAACATGTAAATGCTTGATATCTTGATGATCTTTCTTGGCGGAACTCTGAGTGCCAGCCAAACAGATAAGTAGCTATATAAGTAGCTGATATCTGGCCGCGAATTGTCAACCTATTATCTAGCCATAACTCGCACTTAAATGCGCTCTGATGGGCAACAACAACAAATTGATCGGAACGGGCATTTGCATAGGTTGATATGCCGGTATTAAATCCTGGCCGGGCTTTAAGGGTGCTCCTGGCCGCAAGCAGAAAGGACCAAAAATATAGAGATAGAAAAAAAGTAAAGAAAAGAAATAAATTTGTGCGCCTGCAGGCAGCTGGCAAAGGAAAACATTCAATATTTAATAAATATGTAGGCGAGCACGAAATATACACATATTTTTTTCTTTCTCAGTTAGCTATTTTGCACACAAATCCTGCAGCAGACAGACGCCAAAAGGGGGCGGGGGGGGGGGGGGGGGGGGGCAAGGGAAGGACTTATTGGCCAAAAATTTGTATCCCCTTGCGAAGCGAGTGTTGGCCAAACGAAAATGTTAAGCGATACGGTCAAAAGGATGCGCCCCGAAGTCCTTTTCTCTATTTTGTATCGAATTGAAATTTCAATTTCAAACGTCTTGAGGCGACAAAAGGCGCCCCAAATCGAAGCCCCTGCTGCGGAGACAGCTTCACCCCTTCTCCCTTCCTCCTTTTCTCGCTATTTGTTTTGCCTGCATGTAGGTAAATATTTGCACAGGACGCACAAATGTTTGAAAAGTTGTCAGCGAAATGTTTCACTTAGTTAATATGCAAAACGCGCGGCTCGCAATGCAAAGCCGGAGCCGGATATGTTTACGGATGCCGCCACACGGATACACACGCCATCTGTTGGCCATCAATGCGACGGGGCGACGGGGGAGGAGGAGGGGGAGTAAGATAAACTGGTCTTACCACCCAAAAAAAATCTGAAAAGAAAACTCGCAACTTGCACGCTCCGTCGAGTTGCGACATTTGCAGCCAAGGCTGTAAAAAATGCACTCAAAGTCACGTAGAGTTCTTTTTAGTCGAACATTTTTAGAGGGGAGTCAGAAAAAATAGCAAAAGATAGAAAGAGAGGTGAAGAACAAGATAGAGAAGGGGAGAGAGAGAGAGATAACATGAGGGAAAGTAAGATTTATAAACAAGACAATATATGTCCTAATTGAATTTATGAGAATCGCATAGTAAGGCGATGCTTCAGAGAAAAAGAGAGAGAGAGAGAGAGAGAAAGAGAGAAAAGGAGAGAGAGGGAAAAAGAAAGGGGAGAGAGAGAGCAGGAGAGTAACAAACAAGACAGTCTATGTCCTAATTGAATTTATGAGAATCGCATAGTAAGGCGATGCTTCAGAATACGTTTTAGTTTACTTTTCAGCGCTGCGTTAAGCTTACTTGATCCACGTTAGGCATAAAGAGAAGAAACTTAGCGGTTATTACCCGGCCTTGCCCGCACGACACTTCACTTTTCACTTTTCCACCCATTTTCCACCCATCAGAGTGAATTTACACATGATTATCATTTAAACTAAAAGACATTTTACAAATATCTCATCTTTATTGTGACAAACTTGCGAAGCGACCCTCGCTTGAGGTGCAGGCAGTTGCTGCCAAATTCGCTTTGGGTTGGCGCATTTAGTTGACAAATTTCTCATACGCCGCGTGCTGCGCTGCTGCTGGCAGTCATTTTGGTCGAATGCCTAACTTAAGCCGCTTGCTGGCTAAGCTGACCACTACTCACAGCCCCTCCCTCTCTCTCTCCCTCTCTCTCTCTCTCTCTTTCTGTCACTGGCTACAGCTGTGCATCCTTGCGCCGTCCATGTCCAGGCAACAGCTTGCAAAGCAATTACTTCAAACTACCCGGAAATGTCGCCTGGCTGACCAGATGCCGGTGTCTGTCCCCATGAACTGCTCTCGGCCCTGGCATATGTGGCAAGCTGTGTGTGTGTGTGCCTGTGTGTGTGTGTGGGTGTTGCTGCAACAGTTATTGGAGCATGGCAGCAACATCGACCGCAGTGCGGCCCCGGGGCACAGCCATGGCGACATGGGTAGACGTCAGCCGGTTGGAGCGGACGCCGACGCAGACGCAGACACAGCCACATCCACAGCCGCACAATTGCCGTCACCGTGCCACATGGCACATGCCAGCTCGCCAGCTTGCCACCTTGCCACCTTGCCACATGCCACTGCGGCTGGTTAAATTCTGCTGATTTTGTTGCCAGCAACATTGATTTTTAATAAATAGCAATTTGGCCCCAGCAAACGGACTTGTTATTATTTTCGCAGCACGTTCTCACAATCTGCTTTCAGGTGTTTACGTTTACGTGCTGCCAACTAGGGTTGCCACCCCACTTCCTTATGCAACCCTCCTCCAGGGACAAATCGGTTCAAATATGCAACAAGCCAAACAATTTTCGGCTTTGAATCTGCGAAATTGGATAAATTAATGCCAATGCATTTGCTTGGAGAATGTTTCTCTAATGCGCTAGATATTCCCTATATCCCACCAGAACCCCGCCCCCTAACTCCTTCCGCCTCTGCCCTAAGCTGTAATCGTCAAAGTTTACCAGTGCACAGTGTGGCAAGTTATGTAAAATGTGCATTTGTCCTTTTGAATATAATCCAAAAATAATTGCAAGTAATGTGTAGAAATAGCCAAGTATTTGTAGGTTATCGATTGCTGTTATCGGTTCACAAAGTATTTTCGATTCATGCGATCGAATTTATTCAATATAATATATCGAAATCATCACACATTCGTATGTTATCGATTGCAGTTATCAGTACACGAAGTAATTGTAATGTACAATTAATTAAACATTAGCATGTTATCGATTGTTGTTATCGGTTATAGAAGTGCGTATATTCGATTTATGTTATCGAATTTACTCAATATGTACAAATAGTCACACATTTATATGTTATCGATTATTGTTATCGGTACAAGAAGTAATTATATATGATTTATGTAAACGAACTCTACTTTATATTTTGTTTTGCGATTTATGATTTCGATTTATGCTATCGAATCTGTGCTATTCGTTATCGATAGATTTCTGTTGGCGATATTCTGTTGGTATACTCTGTTTGCTTTTTCTTATCGATTTATTTATATAACCTATCGATTATTTTAATCGATAATTCATAAGAAAAAAGTAGCTCGCTAAATACTTAAGACTTATGCTATTTGTTTTTAATATTAAGGCCAGTTTTGCATATGTTCGTTACACTGTGCACCGTGCACCGTGGAACGTGGAACGTGCAACGTGCAGCGTGCAACGTTGGCCCCTTTGCTGGCTGATGCAAACGTAATGAAGTATTTATGATTGGCTGATTGGCTGATTGCAACACGGGGTGTTGGCCAATCCGTTGTGCCACTTTTGGCCAACGTGGCAACAGCAGCAGCAACAGTTTTGACAAGCGCTGCTGGGGATTTGTGGCATAACAAATTCGTGCCGAAAATTGTAAAATAACAGGGCAACTGCACACTCACATACACTCACACACACTCGCACACACACACACACGCTCGGCAATCAATATTGATGAGCGGCAACAAATGTTTTTGGGCCAGTTCAGCTGCAACTGTAAAAGGGGAAAGGGGCGTGAGGGGCGCCGAATCGTTGGAATTTGTGAACTCTGAACTGTGGCATTATTTATCGCCACATTTGGCATGTTGCAGCTTATTTGCATGCTAAAAGTGATTAAGTCAACTTATCTCGGCTGCAACAACAACAACAGTTTTTCATCTCTTTTGCCATAAAATATGCATTGAAATTTGGCCTTTTAGCATTCGCTGTGAAATGAATTTCATGAAAATCGAAAGGCAATTACTTGCAGGTAAGCCCCAGCATCAACTGCATAGATTAAAGGTGCACACACACACACACACACACTCTATGCGAGTGCTTTAGTCGCATAAATTGAATGGCATTTGAATAACTCGTGTGGCTTAGTGTGAATTTAATTGTTATATTTGTAACACAACGCCTACAACAAAGACAGCTACAAACGGACATTAAGCTAGTATTTAAATGAATCAGAAACAAACTGTTTAAAGCCTTGCTTTAATGGGTGGCAATATTTAAATTCAACTTTTACCTCAAAATTTACAAATTATGGCTACAAAAGCTGCTTAGCTACCTTTACATTGTAATATCCCGGCGAAAACTAATTGCTTAAATTACATTTAGAAAACGCTTCATCACAAATTTTTCCATTTAAATTCCAATAAATAACGCCTTTCGTTAAGCTACAGCAATAATTCAAATTTCAACGATTGGCGCCTTTCGTTGAGCTTGTAACTTGGCTGGGCGCAACCAACTTTATGCTTAGCCAAGTTAGCACCTAGCGTAGAAGAACGCAAACTTGTTAGCGCAGACACAAACCAAGTCAAACGGAATTGAGCGTGCTTTCTAGCTAATAGATGGCGCCGGCACGCTAGCAAATGCACCAACCAGCTGCACACATAAAACTCCAGAGTTGCGCGTATTTATTTATCGAAAATGGCGCCAACTGATTTCAAGCAAGCAAAATGCCGAAAATGCGGAAAAATTAATTAAGATAAATGGGAAATCAAGTAACAAAAAGGTACAGTTAACGTAAACTAACGGCTAAACTTGGTACAGTTACAATTGATTGTGGCAATTAACGCTGATTCAGCCGAACAAGCAAAAGACGAACAAACAGATTCCCTTTCACACATGTGCGCGCCTGTAAATCGCAAGTTAAACAAAAGTCTGCCATTCATTTACATAAAACAAACCCGTAATTTGTTCAAGTACATAGCACACACAACTCCAACCCGATTCCCCTCACCCCTCCCCCCCCCTCACGAGCCCATCAACATTTGCCGCCCACGCATTTGCACAGCAACCCCGAAAAAACAAAAAACAGTTTGAGTTTCCTCGCTCAACAAATACACGCAACCACTACACACACACACACACACAGACGCACACTTACATAGGCGAGGCATTTTTCTTTGTGCTTAGTTCGTTTGTGTTATTTTCTTCCCTTCTTTCGCCTCTCTCCGCTCTCCGCTTTTCGCTCGCCCAAACATTCCGTTTGTGTGTGCAGCGCTCGGAAAAGATATCTTTCCATATGGCTGATTTTGAATGGTTAGATACTTTTTTCCTTTCTGTCATTTTCATAATGAATAATGAGGGAAAGAAGTGTCTCGCTTTCTGTGTTTTTGTATTTCTGTGTTGGGCATTTTTGCCAGCCCGTTGGGCTTTAATATTCTCCGCTACGCTTAACGAATTGCGACTGTACCTCAGCTGTTAGCTTGTTTTTCCCATTCGCTCTTTGGCTCTGATTTGCAGCTGTGAATAAACGGAAATTTTCACGTCCGCTTAGTTCGCTTGCACCTTTGCGGCCATTAATTTTAAATCAAGCCAACTTTTCGCTTGCCTTTTAGCTTAGCTAGTTCTTCCACCCGCCCTACCCGAGCCCTTCAATCAATACACACACACACACACACACACATACGTACGTGCATATGCATGCCTGCAGCTCCTGTTCCGTCGACGCAAAAACTCGCCCCCTTTTCGCTAACGAAACGCGCCTTGACCACGCCCGAACAACCCGAACGTTTGGCCTAATCGCAGCGCGTTGCGGGCGCCGCCCAATCGCCGTCCGCTCGCACAGTTCGGCTCGCTGTTGTCGGCTCGCCTGCGATTGGTCGACTTTTTCGTTCAATTGCCGACGAATCGTGCACAGTTCTTCGTTCGGTTCTTGTCGTCGGCGTCGCCGTCGTCGGCTACTCGGCAACCGGTTTTGCGCTCTCTTCATTGCAAAACGAAGCAAAGCGACAAATGCGACGCTCGCTCTTCACTTTTACAGCTCGCTCTCTTTCGCTGCAAGAGCGCAACTGAATTTAAGCATTTGCACATTTGCGACGCACCTTAATTTATAAATTATTTCATTTGCTTTTTTGAAAAACCTTTATATTTGACTGCCAGCTGCTTGGGTAAAGTCTGAAGTGTTTGTTTTATGGAGGAATTTGCCAAGAACTATTTTCTCCATAAAAAAAATTATGAGGTTGATGAAAAAATTTTCAACCATTACAAAAATCTATAAAAGTGAAGGGAAGAGATTCTCTTCTCCTGGTCTTTTCATATGTCAACTCTTCGGAGCCTTCCATATCACGTACAAAACGCAAAGTACAGTTCTGTATAAAAGACTAATAGAGGGGGAATATGTAGATGGGGTCTTATATATAATGGTTCTCAATACATTATCTCAAGAAAATGTCCGTCTGTTATAAGAGTTTTCACTGTACCTAATTTCTTCCATCTGTATACACACAAAATTTTGAATATTCTAAGAATGCGATTCAGAGTATCAAGGAAAAATGTTTTTTTGGGATCAGAAAGTATTCCAGAAACTCTGCGCAGATTGAGCTATAGTTTGAGTAAATCAGACGGGTTCTTTCTTCTTTTTGTTTGAGAAGAGTTTCTTTATAATTTGTGCAGTCTGGCAACTCTCTCCAGTTATATCAATAGACCTCTCCAGTTAGATAAATCTAACCAACCTATCTTCACAATCTTCAGCTTCATCTGAAAAAGTCACATGAAATCTTTCTCTTCTCTTTAACATCCAAGGGAAAAGTGTTTATCATTTGGATGCTAGACCAACATTAGCTCACCTACAGTGAAAACTCTGCCAACGAACACTCCTAATAGGCGGTCAACTCTCTAGGACGGACATATCTGTTATCATTAATGAATCAGAAATGAATCAAAAATGAATGAATGAAATGAATCAATTCATATCCATTTCCATTTCCTCCCAGTTAGGCCTCCTCTTGAGCGGACCACCCCACAGCCTCTGTCCACTTAAAAGAGTTTCCACTGTAACGCCCTGCTCTCTCTCTCTTGACTCTCTATCTCTATATTTTGCTTTTGTTTGTGCTGCAGTTCATTATTTCCGAATCAATCAATTATCAGTCAATTATTTGGCCATCAGTCGAGACGCAGCTGCTACCCCTCCCCCCCCCCTCCCCCTCATCACTCTCTCTCCATGCCACAGCCGCAAATTCGCTTTATTCCCCATTTTTAGCTGCAGTTGTGGCAATAAAATGGCTTCGACTATGTTGCCACAGTCACTGGACATGTCCCTGCCCCTGCCCCGACACCTGCCCCTGCCACAGCCAGAGACGGAGCATCCGTCAAAATCTCGGCGCATCTGCGACTCGGGTTGCCGCCCGTCGGAGTCCGTTTTGGCTATTAGTTTATTGCGCGGCGGCACTTGGCTTGCCACACAAATCACCATTTTTAATGAAATGAGCTGTCAAAAGTGCCGTTACCTTCAGCTGCCCCACAGTAGCAAAAACTAAATGTTTTGTTGTTGTTGTTGTTGTTGTTGTTGCTTTTCGTTTTCATATTTTAAAGCACTTTATTAGCGGCTGAGTTTTTGACAGATTTGTATTGAACGTGGTCAAAAACCTGGTGCGAGTTCTTCTTTTAGTCAGGGGAAGAAAGAGAGAGAGAGAGAAGAAGTAATAGGGACGGGGAGGAGATCAACATATTTGAATGTTATGTTTGTTTGGGTGGCAATATTTTGAGGTTATGCATGTGTATGCCTTGTAAGTATACTAACTGTACTTGTTTTGACAGTAGATCCCCGAATGTGTCGAGGTACAGTTACCTACCGACAACTACAACGGAAAGATTTGCTTGTCTTCTAAAGTCTTTTGAGAAATGCTTTATTGTTGATCTTTAACTGTCTTTTTAAGATACAAACTTGTTCCTTACTTATGCGAACCAAGTACAATCCCCCTTGGTAAAGGGCTACAATGTAAAAACCTAATCAATCTAGAAAACTTGCGTGCTTTAAGTTTATCCGAGTTGTATATGAGATAAAATTCACAACCAGTGCGAACTCAACTGGGTTATATAATTTGAAAGTAGATTTTTCACTGTCTAAAGCTTTGGCAACACTCGTCAATTCATTCACAAATACATTTACCTTAGAGCGAAAGAGATGCCTCATCTCCTATAAGAGTACAGTTAACTGCAGAGAGGCTAACCGATCAGTGAAGTGTTTGAATTCAATAAGAATAAGTAGAAGCGAAAACTCAAGTGTCATAATACAGCTCAGCTGTCATTCACAATTGCCACGTGTAAAAAATGCCACTCAGCTCTTAACGTTCTCTCGCTTTCTTTTCTAATACGCAGCAATAAACAACTGTGAACAGTTGTGAACAGTTATCATAAAAGCGCTCACTCAGCTGCCGCTCAACATTTGAGTGCTCCTCTCCTCCTCCTTCTGCTCCTCTTTCGGATGTACCGCAAACGCAACGCACAGCCTTCGCTCGCATAAAATGGCGTCGCGTTCAGGCAGAGGCACAGAGGCACGTCATGCATTGACGTCATGCGGGGCGGGCTGCACGGCGGGGCACACACACACACACACAGACACACACACACACACACACACACAGACTCGAAAACTTAATTCAATTAACATTCTGTTTGGCTAAATATTTATTTTGGCTTTTAATTGAAAACAAAACGGTCGAAATCGAAATGCCAAAGCGACACGCAAAAATGCTATAATTAAATTTATCACTTGGCGAAGAACCGCAGAACGCAGACCGAGGCGAAGCCGAAGCTTTCGTAAGGCATTCGTTGAAAAATAATTATAAATAAATGAGTGCAGGGCGCGGCGGAGGGGCGCGAGGGGGGCGCAGTCATAAACAAACGCATTTTCAGCGAGAAAACGTTAAATGAAAAGTCGTAAAAGCGGCGCCAGCTAACGATAATGTGCAAAGCCAAACACAAAACTCGTAATTGCGATTTTGATAGGCGACACTTTTCATTATGACCATATACATGTGTGTGTGTGTGTGTGTGTGAGTGTGTGTGAGTGCTGGCATTGGCAAGGGGCGTGTGCCACACACAGCGTGCCGTTTGGGGTGGGGCAGAGTGTATAGAAAAAAAGCTCATCAAATGTGCCAGCAGGCAACGGCGTCAACTTAATAATCGCCATAAATGGCGCCATTCGCAACGCAAGCCGCCCGCGCTGCCGCCCGCTGTGGCCCACAAAAGCTGGCAAACAACAAACTGGCAAACAACCCACAACTGACGACTGACGACTGAATTTTCGCCATGCTACGTAATAATGAAGTCTGGCAACAGCGCAAACAGCAAACGCAAAAGTAAATTATAGTAAAATGCGTTCGTATGCGAGCATGTGCGCGCGTCTATATGTATGCGTGCGCGTGTGTGTGTGTGTGTGTGTGTGTTTGTTGTGACCTTTTTCGTGACGTTGCAGTCGGCAAAGCAAGCGACTGACAAGATATTCAATTCGAACTCAATATTTTATTCGAATTTCGAATGTGAGAGCGGCGCAAGCGAATTCGCCGCAAGAGAGTGTGAGCACGAGAGCGCACGACGGCTCAACTGCGCTTATGTGTGTGTGTGTATAGTCGTATTCGTGTTCGTTTGCGTGTGTGTGAGTGCGGATTTTGATTCAAAACAGAAAAGCGCGGAAAATTTTATAAGCGCGCCAGTTTTTGTTATGTTTTGGGTTTCGCTTTGGCTGTGTGTTGCTTCATTTTGGCTCTGCCACAGCTGAAAAGCGGCAACAGCGCATCGCTTGCCGAAACGGCGGCACTCTCAATCCGCAGCTCGCTTTTTGCTTCGTTTGCCGCCGATGCCGATAATAATTGAACGAACGTTCGCCCAAAAGCAACAAAAAGCAAAATGAAATCAAATAAAAAGCAAAGACGCAAAAACAAGCCTCTAAAATTAGTTTGTTATTGTCGATTTTGGTTTTTTGTTCGCTTCTAATTACGCCCAATATCGTTTTGCCATTTCTGTTGTTGTTCGTTTATTGCATCACTTGGTTTTCCATTGTTTTTCAGCCTCAATCTTGCGTCTGGAAAGTGGGAAAACTCTTTTTGCTTTTGGGGCCAAAAGTCAGCTGAAATTGGCAATTTCGCAAACGCAGTTGGGCATAAAATAGCACGAAGTTTGAATTTAACTGAAATTCACTTTTATTTCGAACTCTTGAGATTTCGGAAATCAGTGGAAATTCAAGCTCTACAATACGTAAATACAGTTTTTCGCGAATTCACATATTGTTTTATAAGAAATCAAAGGTTTTTCATTACTTTTCGTAGTTCTACTTTGAAAATACGCACTATATCTTTAAAAATTTTTTAAATTACGGTTTATATGGCATAAGTTATATGAAATTGAAAATGATTTCAATGTATGAGCTATAAATTCCTATAGATTTTGTGGTTTTGGGGGCTTTTTAGGCTTAAGGCAGGCAATAAATACAGAAGTAAAGCTGCCTAGCAACAGCTACAAGAGAGTGCAAACCCATGGAATAACTCGAAAAGTTATAATAATATATTATAATCCACGACAAACACTCTAGTCAATTATAAATATGCATAAGTATAATAACAAAGAACTTATCGAACATTCTTCAACATTCTTCAATACTATATTCCCCCGTCCAGGCCTTGGCGACTTGAAAGAATGCGCCTCGAGATAAAGCTCTTGATTTATACTGAAAATGTTGAACAGCAAAGTGGAAAAGATTGGAAATAAATGGCCTACAAAATGCGAGAGAAACTTTCAAGTAAAGCCGTACAGCACATTCTCGACATTCGAGTGAAACAGACTTACATTCTGACCGCCATTTTGATTTGCTTTTTGAGTTTTCCCATCATTCTTTCATAAATGCCACTAAAAGATATATTTAGATTAGATTGGATAGAATGTATACCCCAAGAAATGGACAGACGAATAATTCAATATTTCAAAATGTCACGAATGCTGAAATATGAAATATTGGAAAAATGTTGTAAATGGAAACTTACGCAGAGAGAATGTTGCGGGAAATGCTAAATGAAAATAGATATCATTTCTATATCCACAAAAATGTGTATGTATGCGACGAGTTAATTAAAAGGAAATCTTCTTACCTTGATATCTGCTCTCACAGGTCCAAGGAAGATGGTGTTGAATATATGGAAACTTTCATATTTTCATTGCAGGTATCCCAAATAGAAACAGAACACAGAACTTCCATTGTAGAAAGCGATTTATTAGATGTTCAAGCATGGGTTCCGTAAAGCGCACACCTGAAATTGATAAAAAAAACTATAGAATTGTTTAAAAATTAAATTAGTATCACAACTAAAAGTGGATACATTTAAAGATTTCTTATTTACAGTAGAAACTCTGCTAACGAACACTCCCAATAGGCGCACAGACCTCTTTGGTGAACATTATCTCTCATACTATTAAGAATCGAACACCCTCCTATTAATCGGGCGAAATCTACCTGACAGTCGCACAGAGAGTCTTCACTGTACTTGTTTTTAAAGCTCAGTAATTGTGTTTAGTTTTTACTGCAAAAACTTGCAAATGATAATTGAAGCAATCTTCCATTCGAGAAGCACGCAGATAGATAAGTTAGAAACGTAATGCAATGGCAAATGGAATAAGTACAAAGAAACGCTGCGATAGGCAAGATAGTTAAAAGAAACTGACAAAACTCGCACAATAACAACGTGTGCATTAAATGAAGAAAAATATGTATGTGCAAAACATATGATGAATAAAATGAATAACTGCATATAAAAGATTTAACTGTTAAAATTGTGTAGTTGATGTTGTTGTTGTTGTTGCTGTGGCTGTGGCTGTGGCTGAGGTTCGCCGCCGCATGCTTTTGATGGCGCTGGCGCAAAGCAAACATGAAAATAAACAGAAGCAAAACGCTGATGTTCCAATTTAGCACAAACTTTCGCTAGTTGTCGCCGCTTGGGGCCGCACGCTGACGCCAAAGGGGGTGAGGTGGCGTAGGGAGGGGGGCTGGGCAGCAGAGCTGTAGGTGACGACGTGCAAAGCGCACACAGATAGACACAGCAGACAAAGCGACTGAGAGACAGCGTCAGCAGCAGCAGCAGCAGCAACAGCAGCAGCGGCGGCAGCAGAGTCGTAGCTGTTGTGTGTGCAAACGTCATCAACATAATTTTCATCACTCAGCGATAAGCACGAAATATGCTGATGAAAGACGCCGAACAGAGCGCCGAGCAGAGCGAAACCCGAGCAGCAACACGAATGCCACGCAGCGCAGCACGAACGCGAGCCGAACGCCAGAGAGCTGTGTGTAGAGTGTGGGACTCCCAAGGGGCCAGAGGTGGAGTCTCACGGCTGCGAGCCAAACGCCAAAGAGAACACCCCAAAAGGGCATAGCGACAGAGACAGAGAGGGAGAGAGAGAGAGAGAGAGAGAGCGAGCGAGAGAGCGCGCGTGCGAGTAAGTGCAATCGTGTCAGGCGGCGGCTTGGGCCCCAGTCCCGCGGCACACACAATGCCAGTCGGCGGCGACTGTCGGTGGGTGTCGCTGTACAAAGGCGGCGGCGACGGCGGAAGCGGCTCATTGAGCGAGCGACTGGGAACCGACTGGCGGCAACGGCTGCCAATTTGCCGCGCGCACAATAACAACAATGAGCGCAAACACCCTCCCTCTCCCTGCCGCCCTCTTTTGTTATTGCTGTTGCTGTTGTTGTTTTTTTTTTTGCCTACTGCAGCCAGTTGTGTGCGACAGCCGTGACACTCCATTTTTATTTTGCCCTCGCCTCGACGCATCGACGTCTCGTCTCGGCAGCAAAATATGCTCTTGGCACGAAACCTATGGCCCGGTGCCGTGTGGTGTAGTGTAACCAGTGTGTCCACACAGCTTGCGCTGCACTAATTGAAGCTCATGATTAAGTAACTTTTGCAAAACTCTCAAGTCCCAGCGGCACAAAAACCAGCCACGGCAACGGCGACAGCGACGGCGACGTCAGCGTCGACTTTCCGGCATTTGTCACGAAAAGGTCTCTGGAGCTGCAAGTTTTATGGTGCACCTTCTCTTTTTTCCATTTTTTTCCCCTCTTTGTTGTTGCGGAAAATGTCAAAATATAAATCAATTAACTTTTACGAACAACTTTTGCACAAAAGTTTCAAAGCGAATTACCGAAGCCAAATGCAGCGCGCGTTTTTCTCGACGGGATTTCAGCATTTTGTACAGTCGCGGAAATTGAGTATTGGCCATGAAGAGTCTGGCTGGGCCTTCGATTGGATGGGCGGGCGTGGGTGTACCTAGCGTATCTAATAGCTTAAAGTTACTTTTCAATTTGAAGGGTATTAAGCGAATAACATTAAGTTTAATAGATCTAGCTACATGTTGGAACTGGAAAGGAAAGAGAAAGGAAATATCTTCTATACAGTAGAGTCCAAGGGCTTAACCTGAGCTCCTGTTACGATGGCTTTATCTCTTAGTTTCTATTAGAGGTTTATTTTAGGCTACAATCAGCGCTTCCTTGGAACATTTAGCTAGATATATGCATAGAGAAAACTCTCCTAAACGACACTCCATTTCTTTTGGTCCGCTCAAGAGGAGTGTCCGCCTTTTGGAGGTGTTACGGATATGGCCTGATTTATAAGCGAGTTTTAACTGTATTATCATCATAGAACAGTTCTCGGCGGTCGCCCTATCTAAAAAAGACACTTCTTTAGGCCACCAAATAGCGAAGTTTAGGGTTAAAAGCCCATCCAAGTGCTTAGAGCTTTATTTTCCATCAACTAGCTCTAAATTCGCTATTAAATGGATCGTAATATGATCTTACAACCGTTTGCATATTAAGAGAAAAGACTTTTAGATATAGTCCATCAGATAGTTCATAATGTGGAAAACAAGTATTAGAACATATACCCAAAAAGTTGAATTCAATATGAATTTGCTTAAAGAGCCTAAATGATATTATAATGAGTTTTTTCTTAGTTCTGATGGGTTAGAAACAAGAAGATGCTTTTTTAAGTAAAATGTGCCCTTGATATTTCATTCTTCCAGTTAATCAATTCCATTTCTTAGCCCGAATGTTGCCCAAATGTTGTGCATAAAGGAAAGGACGTTGATTTAAAGGACAGATATCAGTCATGACAGAAGAAAACTATACGTTTATCAACACTGCATCTCAAAATGGTGGCCAAGCTTGTGCGGATTTAAAAAATGTACCTCAACATTCAACCTCTTTAACCTCGAAAGGACATTCATTCTTTCAGTTAATATAACTATCAATTATCTCAGCATGCTCTAAGTATCTAGTGACAGACTTAAAGTATACGTTTACCAACACTGAAACTCAAAATGGTGGCCAAGCTTGTGAGGATTTAATAAATGTACCTCAACATTCAACCTCTTTAACCTCGAAAGGACATTCATTCTTTCAGTTAATATAACTATCAATTATCTCAGCATGCTCTAAGTATCTAGTGACAGACTTAAAGTATACGTTTACCAACACTGAAACTCAAAATGGTGGCCAGGCTTGTCAGCATTCAACTTTCCAACTCTTGAACAACAATGACAAGATCGTATCTTGGGTTGTTTTTTAACCGATTTGTTGAGGGTACGAAATGTGCGAGTTGCTTTGGATCACTTTCGTTTATGGACAAACATTTGAACGAAACGAAAGCTCATTAACTTTAATGTCCAGCATAGAAAGTTAATCATATAAACACGAGTGTGTGTGTGTGTGTGTGTGTATCTAAATATCAGCTACAAAGGCCTTCATTTGCGTTATTTACAAACAAACAAACAAACGAGCTACATCAACGAATGACTCTATGCGTAGGGTATCTAATGTACGAGTATGTATGTAGATCTGTTTGCATATAATAAGCATTTATGTACACACACTAATATACAGATTCGTACTGCGTCGAGTGTATCTGGCGAAGAGCTGCTGCCAAAGTAAACAAAGAAATCATTTCAATCCCAATTTCCAAGGCAGCAACGGATCCCAGCGGATGTTTACTTCGCCCACGGAGCAGAAGCAATTTTATCAGTCAAAGTCAACTTTATTAACTCGAGAAATTGTGAAAAATTCCACCAAATAAACGAAATTCAAATTCGAAATTCGAAATTGAAATTGAAATAATAATATTTGGAATAAATGTGCGGCAAGCTGCACGGGAATTTGTTGCTGTCGACTTTGGCTCAGAAACGATTAGTTCGATTAGTTTTTATTCGTCTCACTTTTCAAGCATTTCCCATTGACATTACGAAATAACTAGCTATATTTGTGTATATGTATAGAAGAGTTTTTATACCCTGTAAATGTTAGCCAAAAAGAGAAGAAGAAAGAGTTGTCTTTCTCTTTGGTAATCGGAATCTTAAAGCCCCTTCTTAACCCTTCAAGTTCACATCAAAGTAAAATTATATCTAGATATATCCATCTATTCATCCGACTTTCTATATTTCTGTCAATCAATTTGTCTGTCAGTTTATCTGCCCGTCAGCGCGTTTTTCTATATGAAAGACTCGCTCTCAGAGACTAGTAGACTATTCTAAATGCAGGTTCTTCTCAGGCACGCGGCGATTTCTTTGCTATTTATCGATTATTGCAAATGCGATATATATCGATTGTCGATTTATCAAGCATAATTTGGCTAATATAAGAGCTAGAGACCCAAATTAAGTTATGTAAGTGCTTGAGAGCGAATACAGATAAATAATATGATACTTTCTGCCTACATTTTCTCATTTGGAGTACTTTTGGATTTTTGATTTGATTTGATTTGATTTTTTGGTATATGCGAACATGTGAATGCCATTTCAAGGACCTGAGAAGTACATAAAAATCGAAAAAGAGGCACTAGAGTTATTCAAGACTGGACTTTTTCTACTGTGGAGGGCTGCAGTAAGAAGAAGAACTCAGAATTTGAGTATCTTTAGAAGTAAGCTTGAGACTGTGTACAGGGTATCTACGAGTCGAGCACGCTTGCCTGGCTTTTCGTACGGTGGGTAAGACTAGTAATTGGAAAGTTGTAGAAGTAATTGCAAATGCAGCAAAAGCCAAGCTCAAAACACTGTACAGGGTATCTACGAGTCGAGCACGCTTGCTCGGATTTTCATGCTGTGTGGTCGCTGCGGTAAGAAGAAGAATACAGCATTTGTTTATGCTTAAAAGTAAGTGCAACTGCAACAAACGCCAAGCTCGAGACTGTGTACAGGGTATCTACGAGTCGAGCAAGTCTTGCTTTTAGTTATTTCTTGTATTTCAACTGAAATTTGATACTTTTCGGTGCATTTTTCGGCGCTATTTGCTCATCCCGTGGCCAAATCCGCAGCCGAACAGACAAACATAGTCTGACTGCGGCTCCGACTGAGGCCGAGGCCGAGGCAGAGGCAGAGGCAGAGGCAGAGGCTGAGGCTGAGCTACTCGTTAAGAGTCGCGTTTTGTGGCAGAGTCGGAGGCAGAGGCAGCTGGGCAACTGGGCAACTGGGGGAACTGCATGACAGTGTCTGAATTTAGATGCCGATAAGTAAAATGTATCTGCGGCAAAGTCGAGGTGCAAAATTCAATGCGAAAGCCAGCCGCAGCTACAGCAACAACAACAACAACAACTAGCACAATACCAAAAGCGTCGCCAGCAACAAAAACAACAACAACAAAAACAACAACAATACAGAAACTTGCATAAATGGAACCAGTTTTGAGGCCCAGTCGGAGACGGAGACGTAGCCAAAGCTGGGACTGAGGCTGAGGCTGAGGCAGAGGCTGGAGCTGGAGCTGGGACTGGAGCTGGGGCTGGGGTCGGGGCTGGGGTCGGGGCCGAGGAGCTGTAGCTGAAAAGCCGCCTCGGCTTTAGTTAGCGACAGCGACGAATAAATTTATGCAGCCTAAAGCGCGTTTTGTGTCCAGATGGAAGCAGCGTGTAGAGGGAGGGGGCTTGGGAGGGGGCACAGAGCAACCAAAACAGAAAAGACGGGGAATGGCCTGTGTTTAGACAGCGAGAGAAAGAGAGAGAGAGAGCGAGAGAGAGAAGCGAATGGATACGGGAATGGGAATGGGAATTGGAATGGTAATGGGGATTGGGGACTGGGGAATGGGTAGCTCCGGCATCAGGGCCGCTTCCCGTGCCCGGCACGTCCCACTCCTGCCTCTCCCCCTCCCCCTCCCCCCTTGTCTTCCCCTTCCCGTCCCGTCGCGTAACTGGTCGCGCATACCGTCGAACGACATGTGAATATTAATGTTTGCCGCCACAACAAAACGGATTGGAAACGGATCGCAAAACTCAAACTCAAGCCCAAACGAAATCTTGTGACAATTTCAGAGTTTGCTCGCAAAATGATTCGCACTACGCGCCGAGGCAGAGGCAGCGGCAGAGGCACGAGGCACGAGACACGAGGGTCGTTCAAGTGTGTAAAGCCCGAGACATGACATGGGACCTGCAGCAAGGGAATGTCCCTAATGTTATAGAGAGTTGAGCGGCAAATGCCTAAGCAACTGATTTAACTAGTGTTTACTTAAGCCAGAATTGATATAGAATGTTTAAGAGCTGCTTGTATTCGACAATATTATCATCCATAGGCAGCGAATGAAACTAATGATATGAGAGAGGGATCAAATGTCAAAAGGAAGTAGAAAATAAGTTGACAATCATGTATACATTCTAAAAATATAGATAGATATGCTTCAAATATGGCAAAATATAGAACATTCTGCAGTTCAAGCTAAATTGTCGAATTGAACCAATTACAATATAGTTGCTAGTTCAAATCCGGTGTGGATGTGGCGCTGTCTTAGTCACAGGTCAAAGTAGCCACGGGTAGATTAAAATTTAGATGTAAGTTAACAAACATGGAATAGATATTCTATTATTATAGATAAGTATATGCTTCACACATGAAAAAAAGGATTATTCCGCAGTCAACGCTTAATAATTTGTTGAATTGAACCAATTATTATGAGGTAGCTGGTTCAAATCGCATGCGGTTTCTTAGTCACATTCGTAAATAGCCAGCGGGAGGCTAAAACTTGGAATTGAAGTTTATAGATAGATATGCTTTAAATATGGAATAATAAGGAATATTACGTTGTCTTCTCTTTATACGCCGTCTGATTGAACCGATTACAATGAAGTTGCTGATTCAAATCGAATTCTAGTGTATACTTGTGTCGGTTACTTAATCACAAGTCAAAGTAGACAGTTGCAGATTAAAACAAGGGCGAGAGAGTGTCTAAATAATGAATCCTAATCCTCGCCTATTCCTTGCCAAAGGAACTATCATAATACAAATAATGAGCAATAATCATAAAGCAAAGAGAATGTTTCAAGACAATTTTATGGATATAGATTCTTCTAAAATCTACCCAAGCTTTCCTTTGAATTTCAGAGCAAACCCAAGGCATGTCCAATCTTTAACTTGCAATATGAAAGAACTAACTTATAGAGCAGCCCTCGTTGAATTTGTAGTTGATTTAGCACACTTTCAGCTTGTTGTATTTGTGTTTTGGGGACTCGTGCAATTCTGCGATTGCGATTGCAAATTGCAAATGAGAATGAAAATGCGACCAAACAACAACAACAACAGCAAGAAGAAGAAGAAATCCGTGCGTGTTAAGGATCAAACGGGTTTTCGTCCAAGAGACAGACTCATTGTCAGTCGTACGCCATGACAACTTGATAAAGATTTCATGCCTTTGATTAATATATTAAGTCCCCGAACGGAAAGAAGAACGGGAACGCAACCCGAACGCAACACAACACAACAAACCAAACCGCCGGCAAACACCAAACACACACAAAACACACACGAGACACACACTCGAGACACACACGCACAGTTCGGGTGCACAACTTCCCGTAGTTGTTGGTTGTGCCAAGGTGTGCGGACTTTTTGGACATGGCCATAAATCAACTGGAAACTTGCCAGTTGATGCCTCCGTTGGGGAAACTTGCAGTTCCGCCTGTCTAATGCGAGACTTCGTGTCAATTAAATAGAATTGAAGTTCAGCTCAGTGCAGCTCGGTTCAGTTTCGTTTGTTTGAGTTGAGTTGATGAATTTCAAGTGGATTTCTAATGGTGCTATCGCTCCACAGGGATTTCGAATAGCAAATCGTTTTTGAATGCGTACCCAAATGATGCATTGCCGCCAAGTATGAGTAGTTTTTATACGCATTAGCTGAAGCAATGAGTAGTTAAATGATTTAACGAAATGTTGCAATACTATCCTTAATACTTGTATATGAATTTCATATATGGAATAAGAAAAGTTATACAGAGCTATTCAAATTCGTATTCATGCCAAGTATGAGTAGTTATTGTACGCATAAGCGGATGCAATGAGTAGTTTAAGGATAAGGATAGATACTACAATTATATCCTTAATATTTGTAAATGGAATATGTTTAATAGTCATGTATGGAATAATGGAAGTTTTATAAAGCTATTCATATTCATATTCATGCAAAGTATGAGTAGTTTTCTACTCATAAACAGGAGAAATGAGAAGGTAAATGATTTAAAGAAATGTTACAATACTATCCTCAATATTTATATATGAAACATATTCAGTATTCATATATGGAATAATAAAAGTTGTATAGAGCTATTCATATTCATATTCATATTCATTCGTTCATTTTAATTTCCTGCGCTTACGAAACATTCAAACATGCAAAGGGCTCCTTTCATTGAAAAGTTAAGAGTTTAGAAAGGACATCCAGGGATCATAAGATATTCATTGTAAGATATTATAGAATTCTGATATAGATAAATAGATAGATTAATAAAGTTCTCTTAACCAAAAAGGTTCTTAGTTCCCCAAATTCCCTCTTCAATACTTTTCGCAACCAAACAAAACTAATTTAATTTAGATAGAAAGAGTTTTTGTGCTTTGCCAACTTTTTCAAATTTACCAACACTTGACAAACTGCAGATGCCACCGCAGACATATGTACATATGTGTGGATAGAAACTTAGGGTATGTGTCAGTTACCTTTTAGGAGGAGCACATAAAAAAGCACTCGATTAAATGATGAACCAGGTCTGGGCACACTCGGCTGGAGCAGGCCGAACCAATCATTAAATGGCATAATTGAAGCTCTGGGGAATATAGTAGAAGCACGGCGGGCGAAATCTGAAAATATAATAAAATAAAAATAAAAAGTCGAATAAAATGGAAATGACAAAAACAAGAGGGTGGCCGGAAATAAGGACACGGCACAGCCAAACGAACAGAAGGCCCAGCAAAAAAGAGCGTTAGCCAACCCCAAATGGAAGTGAAATAAATGCACACAACAACAACAGCAGCAACAGCAACAACAACAACGTGTATGCAATGTCTGTAATGTTCTTAACATAAAAAGTCAAAAGCAAATACAAATTCTCTGCGTGTGCAACTGTGTGCGTGTGCTTGAGCGTATTTGTGTGCATGTGTGTGTGCGACGCCTCAAGCGCTGGCAAGCACACAAACGAGCGTAAAGCACGCGCCAAACAAATTTACGGTAGAGGGCGCCGTGTGGACCACCCACCACACACACACACACGCACACAAGCAAACAGCAACTGAGAGCAAGGCAGCGGCAGCAGCAGCGACAGCGCCAGCAACGAGGACAGCGCATCAAAATAGAAGAAAAAGTTTGCACGCTGTAAACTTTGTTGGTTTTTTTTTTTTGTGATGTGCCTTGCTCTCTCCGCGCTGCGCTCCCCTTTGGTGCCTTTCACTTTGCCTAGTCCGCTCGACTGGCTCTCCTGGGCAAATATTTAATTTTTATAAAGCCTTCATGCTCTCTGCACTTGTGTGCCCGTCACGTTGTAACTGTGTGAATACGCGTGTGTGTGTGTGTGTGTGAGTTCTGTGAGCTGTCTATGTGTGGGTTTAGCATTTTGTGTGGGCTTTAAAAATATTAAAGGATAAATGCGCGCACATAAAGCTAACATTTTATGATTGCGAATGCTGTTTGTGTGTGTGTGTTGGTGTGTGCGTGTGTTTTTGACATTGGACTGGCGCCGCATTTACAGTAGCATTGCCCCAGGGGAGCACTTTGCATGTGTGTGTGCGTGTGTGTGTGTGTGTGTGTGCATTTTTTGCTGTGGCGCCTCGATTTGCCTTCATCAATTATTGTTGCAAGTTTGCCGCGTCGCTGCTAATAGTTAATGAAATATGCATATGAAAATAGGCCTATCATTACACGTCGCACATCGCACGTTTCACATTTCTATTTGACTAACCATGACCCGCCCCTCCCCCTTCCCCTTCCCCCCTCTTTCCTGGCCATGTCCGTATCCGTGTCTGTGTCCTGTGTCCGCTGTGCGTGTCCTGCGTACTTCATTAGAATGCATGAGGTAACAGCCCATTCATTAGACGTTCCACTGTAATCGTTGCGCATGCCGGGGTGACCAGCTTTTTAAAATATTCAAAGGGATAATGTTGCTTCATTTTGAATGAGAATTAGATCCACACTCTAATTATTATGCTCACAAGTATTTCTCTTCAACGCCGCTTATCTACTAGAAATATTTTGTATGATACAAAAACGGGACTAAACATTTAAAATCTAGGCAAAGCAGAGCCCATTACTATTATTAACATACCCTACTATCTATCGCCTAGGAAGGTATATAAGCACTGCATACCATATTATGTTCCCCTTTCAAGGTAAAAACAAAGTAATTCTCCAAAAAGTTGAACCCACTGCAAAGCAAATACTTACAACTTAGCCTTGACAGCTCTATAAACTAGGTATAACGTATACAACTACCTTTAAAATAATAAATAAAAGAAATGATCACTTTAAAAAAGTATCCTTCGAGCCGGATTTGAACCAGCGACCTATGGATGTCTACATTTGTGATTGCTCGCTTCTACAGTCCACCGCTCTACCAACTGAGCTATCGAAGGTTGATAGACTCTGCGATCCAAATCGTCAGCTGCTGCTACGGCTACGGCTAGGTGTAGCTCTATCAAAAATAATGCTCACCCGAAAGCACCTTTCCAAAAGCAACAAGATAATGAAATGCAAAAAGCTTCACTAATCAACGATGCCAACGAAAATCTTCAAAACAAGCCGAGCTATAAAAACTGTTATTGACGTCAGTTGGTCACCCTAAAACGGCGCATACAAAATGGAGTAGCTAGCGCCTGTTTGTGCGTGTGTGTGCGTGTGAGTGCGTGTGTGTGTGTGTTAAGGGCTTGGCTGGCATTCAGTTTATTCGTGCGCTCGTTCGTTTCTTTTTGTTTTTGTTTTTGTTGCTGCTCAGCTCTAAATCCAAAAAGAAGAAGCAGCAGCTAAAAGCAATTTCGAAAAATGCTAAAGGGCTCGCACGCTGCGGTCGCTGCCGCTGCCGCTGCCTCAGTCGCTGCTGCTGCTGTTTAGGGCTCGGTAGGCAGCGGCAGCGGCAGCGGAAACATGTTCAATTATCGCAGAGTCGCAGCGCTTTGTTGTTGTTGTTGTCGCTGCTCTGCCAGCCTGCCTGCTTGTATTTTACCCTGATAGACACACACACACACACACACTCGCATACACATATGTATGCCCGTGGAGAGCTATTGAGAGTAGCCCCAAAATGGTTTGAGGTTAAGCTGAATTCATGCCATGCGGTCGTCGCCGTTGGACGCTGTGTTGTTGATGTGCTATGCTTTGCACACCCTTTACAGCACAGACCCCCACCCAACCCCCACTCCACTCCTTGCATGCTGCCCCCCCTCTGGTGTAACATATGGAATTGGCGTGTCGACGTTGACGAGCGCAAGTCTTCGTTTCAGACATATGTGTGTCTGTCTGTGCGTGTGTGTGTTTGAGTGGGTGGCTCTCTCCCCGCCGCTGCTGCCGCTCCAAAGAGGGCGGCGTAAAGCACTCAACAAAGCAACAACAACAACAACAACGGCGCCCCGTAAAGCGCCCCTGGGAATATGACGTTATAATTTATTTTAAATCTCGCCCGTTTCGCTCGCTTTAAATGTGTACAAGAGCTTTTTATTTGCACTCGCCCCAACAACTCGCCATAAAAAACAACAGCAACAACAACAACAAAGGTTGCGAAATGCTCGTGTGCAAAAAAACATTTGGCCAGCTAATTAGCCAGCGGCCAGGGGCGTGCTCAGGGCGAGTGCGAGTACAAGTGTGAGTGCGAGTGCGGGGTTGCCGCACTTCGCCCTGCAGGCATATTGACAGTTATAGTTACTGTTATTAAATCGAGCTCTGTTCTCTCGCTCTCCCTCTCTCTACTCTATTTTTGAGTAGGTTTATGCGCAGTTTGAATGTGCGAAATGTATATTATATCATTTTTATAGAGCTTGCAACTGAGCTAGTTTCAGTTATGTAAGGCATATAGGTAACTCCGTACCAAATTTGGGCTTTCGAACTCTTGTATTCCTTGAGTTCAGGTCAGGTTAAAGAGGCATAGCTCTATAAGGGATATCAAGTTTATTGTGTGTGTAATATAAGAAGTTACAAGCCCATTTAAAACTTACTAGCTCTTTAGGTTCCTGAGAACTGTCCATGTTTCCCTTTTTCGGGAATACAAAGAAAAGTGGAGTTAAATATAAATATATTTCACTCTAGATAACTAATTAAAGGTCCTCAGTTCGTGTGCTTACCAGGTTCTAATAAGGTTAACATTGTACGTTTATGCTAGATATAATATTTATTGTTATTTTGGGGAACTCTCAAGGCAATATATTGAATTAAAAGAAAGTTATGGACGATTAAGGCATTAAGAAGGCTACAACAAGATTGAAGGCATTCTAGCCTTTGTATATGCTGAGTTCCGATAAAGTTAAGATCGTAAGATTATGCTCGATATTATATTTCTTCATATGTTTGGGAACTTTCAAGGGAATATGTTGAATTCAAAGCAAATTATGGGGGACTAAGGCCTCAAGAAGGCTACATAACAAATTTAAAGAGTCTATCCCTAGTACTTGCTGAGATCAGTCCATTGAAAACCTTGGAAAAACCCCTTGTAAAATATTTCAAATACAAACTATACACACAGATAACACAGTTAGGGCCAAATACCAGTTGGTATAAACGTTTTGGTAGTTCGGGCTGCAGGTTGTCCGGCTCACAGACAGACAGACAATGGGCCGGCGTTGCGGCGTTGCGGCGTGGCGACAACCCTCCGAATGGCCCAATTGACATTTAACGTTGCCTTTGACCCGCGTGTCTCCCCCCTCCGCAAGCGCACCCCTCTAGCGGGTTGATGGTGGTGCAATTAACCGCAAAGGTTTCCTTTTGTCACTCGCCCTCGCTCTCACCCTCGCCCTCACCCTCGTCCCGGCGCTCCTCGACTGCGACTTCGAGCTGAATTTCCCAGCTTTGAGGCCTTTCTGGACGTTAGCTTTAAGTCATGAAATAATAACAGGCCCCGCCGTAACTTTAACGGCACAGTTATTAACTTTTGTCCAGGGCCAGGAAGTGGCCGTACTTGTACCCGGGCCGTACACGAGTCTCCGATAATATTGTTTTCGCTTATCGCAATTATTATTATTGTTATTATTCTTTTTGGGGTCTCTCAGATATAGCTGAAGGCAGTTCTGTCGCTGCGTGTTTGTGTTTATTCAATTCCCATTTTTTTCCCAATTCCAATTACTTCATTGATAACTTTTTTGGGTTCCAGGCCAATGTCCATTAGACTCCGAGGCTTTTAGAGTCCGCTTTCCGGCGACATTCTATTTCTGCTCTTTGTCCTATCTTTCATTAGCATTCAAAATCTTAATGTCGCATATTTGTGCCCACTTTCGTAGAGTGTTTGTCGGCTTGGACTTATTTTAAAACTTGCGGCATTTTATGTAGCTTTATTTTAAGCCTCAACTCGGCAGCTGGCAGCTGTTGCCGTTCCCAACAGCCCCAACAGCATACTTTAGAGTTCGAATATAGAATATAGAACAAACAAACCTCGAAGAGAGTAGAGTATTTGTTGGCAGACACCTGTAGTATCCATTGGAAAGTGTGTCCATTTTGGCACTCTAGTTTCCTAATCACATACCCAAACCACTTTTTCAAAACCTTTTCAGCTAAATATTATAATAAATATTTGATATTTATTTATGATTTAAGCTTTACTTACAAGCATTCATATTAGTTGGGAATTAGACTACTATTATCGTCGAAAGGGACATACAAGGGACAAGGGTTTGAACCCTTGACTTCATTTTAAGCAGAAAGACTTAGAAGCGGAAGAAAACTGAAAGATAAGTTTTAAATGTACCTCATTAATGAATATACCTAATGGATTAGGTACGTATACTACTTTACAATACTCAATAGGGTCGATTTCCTATATCCCAAGTACTAGAAGGTCTTTAATTGACCCTTAACCCCGCTCTTCACCATTAACTGACATCATTTCGGAAGAATCTTACAAATAAACTGAATATCTCAAGTAAAATTCGCTGAAAAACAACTAAAATTAGCAAAACTCGAACAAGTACTCAATAAAATACTCCTTTAAAGCAACCCGAACCTAACCTCAAAGCGAATAAATCTTTTTTTTTCACGAAATTATCATATCAATGCGGCCAGTGGAACGTGCCATTATTCAAAATGACACCGAATGACAACTGTTGTGCATATTGTATACGCAAAGAGCTGAGTAAATCAATCAATCAGTCAATCAATCAATCAATCAAGCGAACGAACCAGCGCCAGACAAGTGCCGTGAATAGAGGGCCTCGGGCTAATGCGGCATCGATTACAAATGCAAAAAGTATCGGCTTGCAAGTGTTGGTAAACGAGATTCAATCGAAATGCAATGCGATTATTGCGAGTGCTAAAAAATTACCCAATGAATGCGAATGAAGCAATAATAATCAACAAGGCAATCAATAATGCGCAATAATAACACACATATACACACACACACACATATATATATATATATAGTATATATGTATGAACAATATGCTTATCGGGTTTTGTTGATGCTTTTTATGGGGCAAACGGAATGCAAATATTCATGTCGTTAAATGCCATAAAAGAAAGCCGTAAATTAAATAATTAATGCAATAAAATTTTTATAAATATTAGTATTGCAAATGTTGCACAGCATGCGGCGGCTGCAACCAGTTTATGGGGCACACAAAACAACAAAGTAATATGTACATAATAAATAAAAGCACAAATAAATGATAAATAAAAAAAGAGGAAAAAAAAGGAGAACTTTGACTGGCTGCAAAAATTGAATTCAAAATGCAAATTAAAGCGATCAATAAAAATGCGAATATATCAATAAAAGTCAAATGCAAATTTTGTGCTTGTTCTTCTTATTGTTGTTGTTGTTGTTGTTGTTGCAGTCGTCGCAAATGTGACGAACGATAAAACTGAAAATGGCAACGAAATCAATATGAAAATTTTGTTGTTGTTTTATTTACGCTTTACGCAGTTGCTGCACTCGCTGGGCTAAGGGCATGGCGCTGGGGAGGGGGGGGAGGAGGGGTAGCTGGGTGCCGTGTGCCAAATATAGCAACGAGATCCAACAACGATCGAGTACCCCCATGGGTGCTAAATATCGAAAAGCGAATAAATTTTCGTGCACTTTTCGTATGCAATGCGCAGATACAGAAACAGATACAGCCTAGAGATGGGCGCGTGAGGCGTGCGTGCTTAATCAAAGCAACAAAATAAATAAAATAGCAAAAATAACAGCTTATGTAGACTTTACATAGCAGCGAGCTAACAGCCTATGTAGACTTTACATAGCAGCGACTTAACGGCTCAAGTAGACTTTACATAGCAGGCGAGTTAACAGCTTATGACTTTACATAGATGTCTACGTACATACATATATAACCATATATTTAAATAATATTTTTGGTAACTTTTTAAATGCACTTCCAAAATCATTTACCTAAAAGGTTTTTCTTCATATGCAATTATTGTATATTTTAATTAAAATTTTTTTCATCTATTCTTATCCCAGCTGCGCTCAACTGTATATTTCGTGCGTGCCGAAGCTTTCTAGTTGGCCTCTCGCTCTGCCATCACTAACGCAACGTCACGATGCGACGGCAGCAGTCAGAGAGCAATCATCATCATTAGCAGCGGCGCGCGCGTAGGCAGCGTAGGCAACAGCACAGCACAGCCAGCGGCAGCGGCAGCGACTGCAACGGGGATCGGTAGCTGACGCCTTGGGGAGCTTTTTTTTGGTTGGGGCGGTAGCTGCGCTGGCGACACGAAGCGTACGCCGCGTCGTTTGCTAATTAAAAAATGCGCTCGCTACAAAATAAAACTTAATTGCGATTGCATTTTGCGATATGCGCAGCGCGCGACGCGACGTCGTCGGGCATTGGCGCAGCAATTGAGTGCGGCCGCGGCTGCGGCAGAGGCGGAGCGCACGGGGCGTATGAGTGAGCGCCGGCAATGCGCGTTGACAACAACAACAGCAGCAGCAGCAACAACAACAACAGAGGCCCAAATTGAGCACAAGAGCCCACTCGACTTTTGCAGCACGAAGACGAAAGAGAAAAAAACAAAATAAAATAAAAGCTGCAACAACAACAACAACAACAAGTTAGGTGATGGAGAAATCTGAAGCACTGGCGAGGAGCACAACTCGCCGCGAGTTGCACTTTAAACAGGTTCAGGCTGTTGTTGTTGTTGCTGTTGTAACTGCTGGGTACAGTGGCCGGCAATGCAATTTGGTTTTTTATTGCGCGACGCCACTGCAGGCAACGGGCGCGCTTAATAAAGATTGATTTAAGCACACACAAACACAGACACAGTAGTTGCGGTTGCCCTAGGCAGCTTTAATGGGCTGCCCGCACATAATATACATACATATATGTATGTATATGTACATATATCCGAAATTCTGGCAAATAATGCGCAATGAGAGCACAAAAGCTCAATTTCAAACATGCTCAAGTGTCGATCTCTCCCTCCCCACACACAACTCCGACGCTCAGTCAACCGCATGCAAGGCGAGGGAAGGGGCGCACATTTTCCAAAAATTATGACAAATGAGAGCACAAAAGCTCTATGCTCAAGTTGTTACGATCTCGCCCCGTCTCGCCCCAAACTCTTCGGCAGCCACACTCAAGCTGGCGGCGAGTGCAAGACACGCTCAAGTGCCAAGCAGTGCATAAGGCGAAATCAAAACGCAGAAGGAGTGGGAGACGTGCAAGGAGAGCGCAAGCAGCATGCACAAGCACACATTCACACACACACAAACATACATATATATATACATTGTATACAATTCCAATCACAATGCGACGATGACGACGACGCTGCTGCTGCTGCTGCTGCCTGCTCCCAATCAAAGTGACGTCGACGTCGGCGTCGAGCGCAATTGCCATTTATGGCCTTGATTTATGTATCTCTGCTACTGGATCTCTAATGCGAGCGCAGACGTACAAACACACACACACACACAAACACAAACACGGTTATACTGGCGAGTATATTGAATTTATTTGCAATTTATTTCATTTCCTTGGCTTGCGGCATGCGGCGAACGTCCGAACGGACCGTAAGATGCATGGCAATGTCTCTTTGCAACAGATTTGTTGCTGTAGTTGTTGTTGTTGTTGTTGTTGCATTGTGTTTCCACATTAAATTGTAGCCAAGGTAATGGGAAAATGCTGACTCGCCAGCAATTTTCCAAACAACAGAAAGGGTCAAATTCCCCCCTCCCCCCTCACCAATCCTAAACAAGCATTGCCCTCTTTTATTGACAGCTTATGTGTGTGTGAGTGTGTGTGTGTGTGTGTGTGCGAATGCAAAGCATGTACCGTAAAAGCTTGCTAAAAGCTCTTAGCATAGCCTCAGTTTACCGTTAGATTAAATAAGTTTGCCCATCTTCTGGCCACAAATCCCATTAGAGCCCATTTTACGTATAAACACCATCAATATTTATATCCCAAAGAAGAAAATCAAAATTTTTATGTGCACCATTGGTCATAGCTATCTCGGGGCCCGGATTTGGCACATCGTTTATACGTCATTTGGCCAAGAACCCAAACAAGGCCGACAAGGCCGACAAGGACCAACCCCCAAAGAAAAAACGAAGAAGAAGAAGTAGAAGTCGAAGAAAATAAATGGGCAATCGGTGTAATCAGCGCAACATCCCCCGTTTTGCGGTCAATGCCGCTGCCCAACAACAACAATGCGAATTGAATCCGAAAGTTAAGATGTGTTCGATATCATCGCAAGGTACTCGATACTCAATTGGAGCGCGCATTAGACGCCATTGTCAAACGAAGGACAGCAACAACAACAACAACAACAACAAGGACTAAAGGACAAATACACACTTCGCTTCTCAGATGCATCTTGAAACCCGATGATTCGGAATAAGGAACCAAAAGAAGCTGAGCTTATTTCAAGTGTCGATACTTGAGCGTAATTTGAAGCAGTTGCAAAGTGGAATATCCTCTGCTTCCTACAGCCACCTATTTGGGGTCTATGCAGATCCCAAAACATGTTTACATTGCAAGAACTCGATATGGTGTACTTATAGATTGATAGGTAGAAGGATAATTAAGTAGATGATACGTAGATGTAGTTACATTATGTGACAAAAACCTTAAGACGGTGCTTAGGGAAATTCCACCCGCAAGTGTGGAAAAATCGCGAAAATCTTTTCAATGAAACTTTTTTGTTTACCATCCAAATCGACCTTTCAAATCATTTTCAAAGATTTTTGAGAGAATTTATTTTAAACGTGCTACGGGCAAGGCCGGGGAATACTCGCTATTATCCTATATGGACATAGGTCGAAATTTCCCACCGCCATAACTCGGTCAAAACTTAACCGATTTTCATAAAGTTTGGCTTTTTGTTCATGGTTTGACCTCTAGATCAATCGTGCATCTAAATCTGACAACATTAGTTTTACTCAAAATTCATGTGATAATAGTACCCTCAAATATCTTATATAGACATAGGTCAAAATTTCGCAATCCCATAACTTGGCCAAATCTCATCCGATTTTCACGAGGATTTGCTCTTTGTTCATGGTTTATCATCTACATAAATCTGGCATCTAAATCTGGCAACATGAATCTTGGTCGAAATTCATGTCAAAATGGAACCCGCAAATATCCTATTTAGACATAGGTCTTAATTTCGGTCAAAACTCATCCGATTTTCACGAGGTTTGGAACTTTCTTCATGGTTTGACATCTAGATCAATTTGGCATCTAAATCTTGCAACGTTATTCTTGTATTTAGATGTTGTCCGATTTGTCTGGTTTCATAATCATTTTCAAAGATCTTTAAGAGAATTTATCTTAAACGTGCTGCAGGTAAGGCCGAGGTAAGCCCGGAATATATAGAAATAAATTTAATTGCATCTGTATGTTTGACATTTGAACAAGGCACGACTACATTCTTACCATAGCCTGGAATGCGAACCTATTTGCTTAATTGCCTCAGGTTGATTAAATAAAAACCAAGGCAAATTAGTTAAGGGAATAAAAAGTATATTCCAGCTTTGCGAGAAGATACTAGAAACCTTTCCTCGCGTACTTCCTAAGCTAAAGTAACTTTTCTACAAGCAAAACTCATGATTATTCCCCTTAATACGAACTAATTCTTTCAACAATTGCCAAAGTCTTCTATTTTGGATGCTTTTAGGGGCATAACATCCGTTGAATTAGCATTAAGTGCGACTACCGAGAACCGAAAGCACTTCAGATACTTGTACTAATATCTAATGGGTTTGTTATTGTTTGCACAGTTTAGTCAAGCCAACTTCTTTTCAAGCTAAAAATGTGCTCTTAATGAGTTCACAACGGAGGCTAAATGTGCCCCCCCCCTGCCCCCAGCGAAAGAGGGGGCTTAAAGTTGCCGTCTGGTTAGTTGGCAACACAATTGTGCACATATTTGCCTATTTAAAAGCGAGCAAGCATTTGGAAATTTGAAATTTTAATGGAAATAGAGAAGTTGAAGTTGGCAAAAACCTTGAGAATTTTAGCCTGAAACTGAAATTGTACCCAAAACCACGAAAACCACTTGAACCTGTTCAAAAGTTAAGTTAAGGCAGCTCTGACGAGGAAAATATGTATGTAAATTGAGGTATAAATAGGGGAAAAGAGGTACATACATATATATATATGGGCGTTAATAGAGCTCTGTTCCGAGTTCCGCTTTCGATTAAAATGCGATTTTATGTTAGGACTAAAGTTAGATGAGAAGTATGGCAGTGGGTAAAACATTATTTTAGTTTATCTACAATTTAATATTATACAATATAGTTTAAATAACTCACTATGTAATCTCTTCTTATAGACTCTATATAATCTATATATCTACTTTAGAATTATCATAGGAAAATGAGTATAGCATAAAGATTTGCTAGGAAAAATGAGTTTATGCAAAGTTTACAGCTGAAATATAGTTTCTCTCAGTTCTTACGTAGTTCAGAGGGACCTAAAGAGAACTTCCTTCATACATTTTCTATAAAATGTCTGCTATACATTTTCTTTATTTAATTAGGATACGTTCTTTAAAGAAATATAAAGAAAGTTATGGCTAATTATAAAGGTAAACACCATATTTGGTACTAGGTGGCAACTCTGAAACGAAAATTGAATAGATGAATAGAAATGAAGCGAAATTGCGGCGAAAAGATGGCGAAATTGCTTGTTCAAAAGTAAGCGAAATAGAGAACATCTCAGAAACTAGAGCAAAGCGTGGCAAAACTTGAAAGTTAAACAACTCTAATGTACACACATACATATACATATGTCTCTACGCTAGTACATGGATACATATGTATAGTTGTATGTATATATCAAGTATATATATGTACATATATTTTGAAAAAATTGCTGCGAAAATTCTGCAAACTCATGGCATTTAAGACACGGAACAAAGAGATTTTCTACGTTGGACACGCCGCGACGTTAAGTTGGAGACGCGCAGCGAACGAGGGGACAGGGGAAAGGGGACAGAAGACAGAGGAGGGACGACGGACGACGACTTTGAGAGGTCAGACACAAGATGAACAAATTGTTTCTACGCATTTTTGCGTGAAGCCGACAACAATAAACACAGTAAGAAGAAGAAGTAGAAGAAGAAGAAGCGGCGGCAAAAGGCAGCGCTAATGCGTAGCCAGAACAATGGAAATGAAAATGCCAAAAAACAAAAACAAATACAAAACGAAACTAAGGCAAAACTAAAAACGAGCAGGCAAGCAAGCGAGCGAGCGAGCGAGAGAGAGGGAGAGCGAGATAGTGCACAAAAGTTTGTAAAGCGTAAATAAGTTTTTGTACGGCTTTATTTTTATTGCATTGCGAAGCTTAAAGTCTAAAAAGTATCTTATCTGTGGTGCGAGCGACGACGCAGCGTCTCAAGAGAAACGACGCAAAAGCAACAGCAGCAGCAACAACAACAAGAACTTACACGCACACACACATGCACTCACATGCTCGCATGTTTTATTTTTAGCTGCCGCTGACGTCGCCGCCGCTTCGCTGTCGCTGATGTCGTCGTCGCTTCGCTGCCGCGCCTCGCCGCCGCCGTCTACGCTGCTATGCGTAGCGTAAAGCCGCTAACTAGACGCTCGCTTGCCAAGAGCAGCCGTGGCCGAGCGGTTAAGGCGTCTGACTAGAAATCAGATTCCCTCTGGGAGCGTAGGTTCGAATCCTACCGGCTGCGAACGAGAGCAAGGGCTGGCAAAGTGCCGGCAACCTTCTTTTTTCCCCCCATTCCTCTTTTTTCCATTTTATTAACACGCTTCGTTTTGAGTTTTTATTCTACTGCCGCTCAACACGTTGAAAAACAGAGCCCACCCACAAGTGCGTCCGTCTGGGCGTCCGTTTCTACCTGCCAAGCCCGCTGTCCAAATGAATAAACGAATATGGGTGTATGAATGAATGAATGAATGGGCGAATGCTGTGCTGTGTGCACTTCGTTATCGCTGCCTCTGCTCCTCTTCTTCTTGTTGTTGTTGTTATTATTGGCTTTTGTCGGTTTGCGTGTGTTTTACCTGCGGGCGTTGGCGTCGATTTTTTATGGCATTTTTATCTCCAAACACAAACAACAACAACAACAACGGGGAGAAGAAGAAGAGCAGCGCGTTGCCACTGTGCCTGGGCACACAGCTTAATCTGGGCTGGTTAGCCGTAGCTGTCGTCAACAGCGTCGCTGCCGCTGCCGCTGCCGCTGCCGCTGCCGCCGCCGCCATTTTATGGTTAAGGTCGAAGCGACGCGTGTCGGCTGCGAGTTTTGTATAGAAATTTCATGAAGCTGTCTCTCTGCCGCCGAAGCTGCAGCTTCGCGTGGGAGTTGAAACGTGCCGATTGCCGCATTTTATGTTATGCGGCAGGAACATGGCCCAATAATATCTATAGACAGTTATACGGATACGGATGCGGATGCGGATGCGGATGTGGATATGAAGGCGGATGTGGCAACACGGCATACATACATATGCACATATCTAAGCCAAATTATGGCAATTGTCTGTGTTGAAAACAATCCCAGTTTTATATGCAATACATATTTAGCCCAACAGACAAATGGCCCAAACGTGTTAACTGCCATTTCAAATGTTTCGAAAGTGTTGCGCAAATTAGCCTCAAAATTTAGTCATTCATTTTAAAGCTAAGAACAGTGTCTATATTTGGAGAGAAAAAAGCTATAAAGCTGGCGAAATGAATGAAGAAGAAGCATATTTAATCTAAAATTAAACACGATCAACACATAGAATTAAGTCCACAAAATGATAGGTTTATGTTTATATATACATACATGTATATATGTACATATATATTTCCATAGCTAGATTAAGATTTAGCGCATATTCTAGAAATTCTACTTATATATACATATATATATTTATGATTATATCCCTAATGCATCAAATTGAGAGCTTAAAATGAACTTTGCTTTCTTCAATCGTATTCAAAGAAAAAAGAATTAAAGAGAATCTAAAGACTTTTCAAATCTATAGAATGTTTCTGCTTAAATATGATAAGGAAAGCAAAAGATAATATTACTATACGAATACATGCATATATAAGATACTACATATATAAAGGATACTATAATATTGTATCGTATCTTTTAGTATGACTCCAACTCAAAGGTTAAACTGGAAAAGCCTCTATTTGCTGGATATAAAAACAGAGTATGTGATTATGCAGAAGATCTTTTAAGATTAGTTTTAGATACTTAAATACTAAAAAGAATTTGTTATCTTTTAGTATAGCTCCATTTTTGAACTGAAAGAGCGTCAATTTGCTCGAAATAAGAATGGAGCAAGGATTATCTAGAATATATTTTGATACTGAGAAGATTATTTTAAAGGTTGAGCTCGAATGGGGTCTATCTGCTCGATTTCAAGACAAGATTTTTGATTATCTATAACTTGTTTTAGGAAAAGATTCTTCTGATATATTGGAAAACTGAAAAGACTTTCGTCTCTTTTAATAAAACGCTCGAGCTGGATATAAAACCAGCGTATTTGATCAAGAAACAGAGTATCTAGAAGATGTTTTAATACCAAAAGGATTATTTTAATACCAGACTATAGATTATAATAATGAAATATATACCTCGAATACCTATAGCTACTTTTCAGATAATTGTAGGGCCAAGTTTTCGGCTCTCTTTCTAAGTTTTGCGCTCATTTAGAGACTTTAACATATGATTAAGTCTAACCACACTAAATTTAGTTAAATTCCTGCAGTTTGTAAGCCGAAAAACAGTTTTTCCTTGGCTCAAATAACTTGCGAGCATATTTAAACATATTCAAAGCAATTCCGAAAAACAAGCTCAATCGCATTCCTCTCATTTTCAGAGCCGTCAAAAAGTACATTTATGTACAATGTATTCATGAGATCTTCAGCTGGCCAAGCTGGTTCGACTGTATTCATTATCTTCGAAAGAAAAAAAAACCAGACAATGTCGATTTTGATCAGGTTCAATAAATTTGATATGATGTCTCGGGCTGTAAATAAGCACACACAGAAAATCAAACGACTATTCGACTGCTAATTAGCGCCAAATTCATATCGTATACAGATACATATATATACATATATCTATATATATCTATATCTATATATAAGTAGTAGTCAAGTTCAAGTCTGAGCTCGCGCGCCTTTTACAATCATCTTAACTTTATATGGCCGGCGGCAGAGCTACATATAGATATTATATTGCTGTACTTATTGAAGGCCTCGCCGACTTGTTGTGCCGCATATCAATTGATTTCTCTGCCTCTTCTTCTTCTTCTTCTCGCTTTTCGTTTCGATTTTATGGGTATATACGCAGCCTGTCGCCAAAGTTAATGCTTTCCAGTTTCTATATTTGTCATAACTCAAGACTTATATGGGCAATAAAATATCTCAAAATGGCCGCAGCTGGTTTTTCGTTTTTTCTTCTTTTTTTTATGTCGCCGCAGTAAAAAAATATTGCACATGTTTTTGATGGAACGTCGTGTATTTTCTGCCCCAGCATTTGCTGAAAATTGAAATGGAACATTCTCTTGTTTTTTTTTAGATATTATATCATCATTCCAGGGCAGATCAGTTAGAGTTGTACATACATCATCTGTTAAAGGAACCTCCATACTCTTACGCCCATTCACAATAGAAGAAGAAGAAGAAGAAGAAAACAACCCGTTTTTTTATCACTTTACCCACATGTGCTTCTTAAATCATTTCGCCGTGGATCTATCTAAAGAGTCATTTGTTTGGGCTGGTCGAGATTCTTATCCGCATACGAGTATTATCCCTTATGTGCATTATTTTGCATACATTTGTAACCCTTTTAACCTTAACCCTTCGGGCAAGGTACTCGTTAAATGACTTAAAATATGCACCCCCCCGAAAAACTCAATTATAAAACATTTGCCGTAAATGCCGTAACGTATGTGTTTCCTTAACAAAGTTCAAATACAATTCGGATTGCGATTTGATTCAAAATGTATTCAATGTATTTACTAGCTCAGCTGTCTCTCAAAACGCTTCAGCTACGGCTAGAATGAATCAACTCTAGGAATAGAGTGTTAATTAGTAGATTAATTAGCATAGCGCAATATTGGGAACATTTTGTGGAGCTTCAGCTTCAAATACTCTGGCAAGTTGCCTGTCATATGAAAAGCGCATAATATTACATGAGTCACAATTTCACTCCACTTTTTATACATGAATATATCCGACATAATCATATTGGACTTTCGGGGAATGCAAAACTATAGCTGCATGCTATATTAAGTACTCTAGAGTACTTTATACTTGGTACTCTAAACTACTCTCTCTCTCTTTATGCTTGGTACTCGAAAGTACTCTATTTATACATTTGCGCATTTGATATCTTTTTATGCAGTACTTTAGTTCTCCTCAGAACTCTGAATAAAGCATTATCTTCAACGAAATGCAATATTAGTTCATATTGCTCTGATTACAATTCGTTATTGTAAAGTTTATGTTGAATAAATGCACATTTCGTGTATGTTAAAAGAAAAATACTAGATTATAGTGCAGTGAATAGTATAGTAAATAGAATATTCTTTAGTACTCAATAGTACTTAAAGAAAGATACTATCTATAGCTCTTTATTGAGCATATATTACTAGAAAGCGGATAGATTTAAGTCTCCTTTAAAGCTTTCTTAAGAATTTCTGAACTTATTGTGATCTTTCTTAAGAGTACTATTCAGTTTTGGGGAAAATTTGTTTTGATTACTATAAAGTACTTAATATATACATTTATAAAATAAACTTTTCGCGTAGTAAACAAATAAAAAAATATTAGCTCTTCAAATGTATGAATAGAGTACTTTCGAGTACCAAGTGTAAGGAGTGAGTACCTAAGAGTACCAAGTATAAAGAGTGCGTACTTTAGAGTACCAAGTATAAAGTACTCTTGAGTACTTAGTATAGCTTGCAGCTACAATTTTGCATTCGTCGCAATGCTTGTTAAAGCATTAAAGCAAAAGTCAATCAAAGTCCAATATGATTATGTCGGATATATTCAAGTATAAAAGGCGAAATGAAATTGTGACTCATGTAATATTATGCGCTTTTCATATGACAGGCAACAACAAATGGCGTAATTGAATTTCCTGCTTCTTGCCAGAGTATCTGTAGCTGAAGCTGATGCAGATGCTGATGCTGTGGCGCTGCTGCGGCTGCTGCGCCTGCTGCTGCTGCTGCTGCGGCTGCAGATGTTGCTGTTGTGAATGCCAATCAAATTGGCGCACCTCGCGCCGCATGGCGTCGGCGTCGTTTGGCTCGTTGGGGCCGGAGACAGAGCCATCAAATAGCTGTCAGGGACATGGACAAGGACTCACATGCATGTGTGTGTGTGTGCGTGCGTGTGTGTGCATGCAAAATTGTGACTGTTATGACGCCATTTTAAAATGCCAGCTCTGCCAGAGCTGGGACTTTAAGAAAGCTGTTGCACAGCCGGGTGGCAGCATTTAAATTGTTAATTAAGATTTATTTAATCGAGTTGCCACCTAATTGCATTAACACTTAGCGTTCGCTGTTCATTTAAATTTATGATTTCGCACTCAGCGCAAAAGTTTCGTAAAATGCCAAACGGGAGCTCAGCGAGGGCAACAACAGAAGAATGAAAAAAAATTGTATGAAATTTTACGAATATAATTAAAACGATTTTCCATGAAATTTAAAATGAATTTTTTGCCAAGCGAACAAAGTTGGCAGCGGCCAAGCGAGCACAGAGTGCGAGTGAGAGAGAAAGAGAGACAGAACAGAGCGAAAAATGTGAAAATAAAGCAAAGTCCGTAGTCCGTTGGACCCAGACCGAACTTTATGCTATTCACACACACACACACACTCACACATACACAAGCGTCAGGCCCCCAGAGCACCTCATCCCCGCCCGAAATCCCAAACAACCAACGAACTGCACGCAAACAAGGCGAAAAAGCTAGAAAATTGCAAAGCACAGACAGTAAAGAGCGCGAGAGTGCTGTGAAGAGAGCGGCAGCGGCAGCAGCAGCAGCAGAGGCAGAGGCGGCGGCAGTGGGCAGAGAGAAGGCGCACTTTATTTTGGGGCCAAGGGAATGTAGTTGAAGAAAAAGCAGTTGAAGACGAAGCCGAGAATAAGCAAAAAAAAAAACTTTACAGCCAGCGCTTGTAGAGTGTGTGCATGTGTGTGTTTGTGTGTTGAGAGAAGATTGCGAGCAGCTGTATAGAACGGGGGAGCGCAGAGCAGAGGTAAAGGCTGCAGGACTGAACGACAAGGGAATAGGAATAGAAAAAGCGAGGCGAGCTAAGCAACTGCTTGATGAATGAAGCAAATGGGCGGCAGCAGCAGCAGCAGCAGGAGGTAGGCAAGCGGGCGGGCGGGTTTTGGCAGAGTGAGCAAATAAAAACAAGCGACGTCGCCGCCGCAGCCGACACATGACAAATGGCGCACTAGTTGGCAGCGGCAGAGGCAGAGAAACTTTTGCAGTGGCAGCGGGCGACATGAACACACAAAAAAAATGTGTAAAATAAAATGTCTGCAGACAAGGGTGAGCTGTGTACACACACATACATGTATGTATGTATGTATGGATGTGCGTGTATGTGTGCATGCAAACTGTAAACCTTGAGCTGTATGAAAAGTCGAAATAGAAAAATTGTATAAAAAATGTGCTCCATTTTTGGCGTCGCGCACTGCAATTTAAAATTGCTGTCAGGCAGTCAGTCATGAAATGAAATACGCCAGCGAATAGCGGCAACAACAACAACAACAGCAACAACAGCGAACGACAAGCACAACAAGAACAAGTACAGTAACAACAACAACAACAACAGCGTACATTCAATTTGTTCATACGAATTTATCGCTTGTTGCAGACGGGCGACTACAGCAGCAAGAGAGAGAGAGAGAGACATCTATAGAGAGAGCGGGGAGCGGGAGAGACGCGGTTAACGCTGTGGAATTTTTTGTATGAAAACTTTAGTTTTGTTGTTGCCCAAAACAAGCAACAAAATGAATGTTTTGTTGGCGCTTTTGGAACGTGTTCCTGTTCGCGCAATATGCGAGAAAAATGCGAGCGTATTTATTATTGTTTATTTATGATGCCCCCGTCGACACTAGACTGCAAGTTCAAACTTTTAGACCTTTAGTTGCGCTCCATTAAAAAGCGCCCAAATGCACAAATACATATAAATACATATGTATGTGTACTCAAGTATTTCAATACAGATACACATACGCATACGTGAATAAATGAATCTATTTATCAGGCATTTTACGCCAGAAAAAACATTATATTTTGTCCTCTTTCTTACAATTTTCTTCATTTCCTGGGGATCGATCCTGTAGAAGCTATGATATGATATGATATATATAGTATAGTATTAGCATTTGACGTTAGTTTACTTGAAATATCCGGAGCATCATTCAAGTTTTTCATAAAAAACTCTGTTTTATTCTAATCGGTTCTAGAGGAAACTATATGTTATAGTATTTCCAAGTAGTATTAAAATAATGTAAGCAGGAACTGACAAAAAGGCGGATCTATGCCAAGTTCTATCAACGTAGTTGCAGAAGATATACAAAAGTTGGCAGCGATAAGGGTAGGATTAATACTGATCAGAAATATATATGCTCTATGGAATGGAAGATATATTTATCTATGTCCTAAACTTTTCATGACCAAACTTTGAAACCCAATACAAGTGTATAGACAAAAATATATTAACTCTATTCCTCAGAAGCTGTTTGAAATGGAAGTTATAGGATGCTTCACCTATTAGAAAATGGAAAAGGCTGAGATTAGGATGGATAGTCCTCCAAGTTTGCCTTCCATAGAGCCTCTGAACAATAAAGTTTATGTTTTTCATAGCCTTTAACTTATTAAAGAATTACATAAAGTTACATAATACTCAAGGCATTACGTAAAGTTCCCTTTAAAATACTCAAAGCATTACATAAATAGATTTAGATAGATTTATATTTATTACTCAATGAAAATACTCAAAACATTACGTCAAGTTTCCTTTAAAAAGTCAGAGCATTATGTGAAGTACGTAAAGTTTCTTCTCGTTTTCTATATATTCTGTCTTTAAACTCTTTTTAAAATGTTATCAGAATCAGTTCAAGTAACAGAGAAAATGCTATCGCAAAACTTGGATGTTGTATAAGTAAAACAAAAGCTGACTAAGCAAAGTTTTTTTTTATATAATATTTATAACATTTATAAATGCCGGCGGATACTGCTAATGATAAACATATCAGCCAACTGTCAGAATTCTAAAATAAACAAAGTTTAATCTGCGTAAATCTTAGGTTATTTGTATGAAACAATGCGGGCTTCTTAGTCGATAAGATCTGTGGTAAAAGCCATATATGATTCGAAATGTTTTATAAATATAAATGTGGAGCGAAATAAAGTTATGTGCCATTATATCAACAATTTTGTGGTATTCTTACGTGGAAATATGGGAGTTATGGGAATGATCTAGGTCTAGCTGCGAAACTGAAGACTTCTTCTTCTTGTAAAGTCTTAAGAGTGTAATTCTACGGATAACCTAGGACCTGAAGGATGAAGCGAAAGCTACCTTTTTAATCATTTAGTCGAAGTATATCAAATATTAAATATTTAAAGATCTTTTTCGAATACTTTTTCACAAAAAGTAAAAAAAAGTATTAGGAAAATGTTTTAGTTTGTATAGAAAATGAAATTTGTAGAACTAAAGCATAAAAATTGCAACAATTGTAGCTAAAATAAGCCTAGTTTAAAGCTAATTGTTCAGATTTAAAGTACGCTTTAGCTGTTGTTGAATGCGCAAACGTATTTATTATAAATACGTTATTTGTATATTCAAATCAGGTGTCACCGAGTTTCTTATACATATGTATGTACAATATGCAAACAGATTTATAATCTCTTTTAAAAACACTCGCATATCTACATCTTAATGTAAAGTTTTAACTGAAATGATTAATTGTAATTAAACAAATTATATGCGCATATCTAGTCGAAGGGGAGCGGCTTTTTAATGCATTTCTGTTCGAGTCAAGTAAATCAGATGCGATATCAGTTTATGGGGGCAGTTCGTATCGGAGTCTGACTATGCATATCCAAAGAAATATACACATATACATATAGATACATATGTATGTATATTGAATATTGAAATACATTGACGAGAAATCGAGATGGAGCGCAAGCCGTACGAGTTCCGAAGCCACAATTGAACGCAATTCGGAATCAATTAGAAATGAATTTGAAGAACTCGAAGAATCGCTTTCAAGTAGCACCGCTTGGGTCCGGTCCACAAAAGGGAGGAAAGTAAGTTCCGAGTTCTGTATTTTCTCACGCACAAAGCGCCGTCGTCGTCGACGTCAGCGTCAGCGTCGCCGTTGCCGCACTTCACAAATGAGTGCACATCATTTTGATGGGCTCCCAGTGCCCCCGGCCCTCCTCCACAACCCGTTCAGCCGTTGCAGCGACAGCAAGAGCAGAGGTAATAAAAATAATACAAAAAAAACTTGTGTGTATGTCTGTGAGTGTGTGTGTGTGTGTGCTGAAAATCAAAAACGAGGCGCAAACATAACAAGGCGAATGCCGGCGCACAGGCGAGTCGACGAGGCGGCGATGCGGCGAGAGACGGCATTGCGGCGAGGCTATCATCTTCCATTCCAACGAAGCGAAGTATTTCGAAAAACACGCCAATTGGTCATGTCTCGACCTCGGCGAGACTGCAGCCTGTTCTCTTTTTGTGCGCGTGTATGTGTGTGTCTGTGTGTGTGTGCACGCGCTTATTATTCGATTAACTCGAATGCCCCTGCAGCGGCAATATAACTTTTATTTGAGTTCCGCCTACAGTCTACAGCCTGCGAGATAGCAACAACAAAAATGAAAAACAAAAGCAACAATAGAAGCAGCGCTTTTTCAATGCAATCACTCAGACTGCAGAGTTTAAACAAAACAAAATCAGCAAAGAGCGCACAAAACAGGTGCACGGCCATAGAGTCGAGTCACAGAACATGCACGCACACAGACGCTGGCACACGCACACGCACAGGCACTCATACACACACACACATACATAGAACGTCACTCACTCTCTCATCAGATTCGGGTCGCTTGCTTTCAGTGCACGTTCACACATCGCACAGCTGCAGACCGCGCTGCGTTGGGACGTGCAGAATCTGAATCAGAAGCTCGCCCGTTGCCAAAGGCTAAAGGCAGGCATCTGCTAAACTGACCCCCCGCCCCCCCCCCCCTCCCTTTTCCCTCACCCGCACTACTCTTTGGCTTATTTCGACTGCGCCTGCCTTTGGCAACGGCATCCAATGAAGCCGCAAAATTGTGGCTGGCTCCGACGTTGTTCAAAATGGCAAATTGCCATGCGAGCAACAAACGGCAACAGAGCCGGGGGTGGAGAGTACCTGCGGAGAGTGGAGAGCGGCCAGCAACAGCTAAAACAACAACAGCAAAGTCGAAATCGAATTCGCTTTGCGTGTTTTTCGCATATCGTGTATTATTGCGGCTGATGGCAGCTGGGTAACAGCGGGGGGGAGGGGCACACCTTGAACGCCCGCAACTGCAAAACGTGCCGAGGATTCGCTTGGTTAACGCTCATTTTGTTGTTTTTCACTCGCTCGCTCGCTCGCTCGCACTCACTCTGTCTCGGCTCCTTTCGCTCTGCCGTTTCTGTCTGTCGATCCCACTGGCTGACCTTTTCATTAGTTTTAATCGTTGCACAAAAAAATATTGCAGTCGCTGGCAGCGGGTTCAAAGTTGAAGCGTGCAGCGGAACGTGCTGCGGACTGGGGGAATAACTGGCACTGGATGCCAATTGCTCTGAGTCTTGATTTCTCTGCCAGTTGCTTGTGGCGCTTATCGCGGCGCGCAGATCTCGCAAAACTACAAATTTTCCCTAAACTGGCCCATAGATGGCGCCTGGCCAGGCCACAAGCTTCGATTTGCAGTAATTGCGCTATTCCCAACGAATTTCCGATAAGATTCGAACACTTTATTGTCCGAGGCAAACTTTCTCGTAGTGCTTGAGCTTTGATGACCTCCATAAAACTAATGCGTTGCAAATTATGATTGATTTATAGAACCCAATTTGCGATTTAATGCCGCAATTCGAACGCTGTCATAAATTCTGAAGAGGAAACAAGCTCAAAATAACTGATAAAATGGAGAGCAAAGTTGAGCAATTCTTAACTTAAGTTGAATCATCCTAATATCAGCTTTTTTTCGTGTTCGCATTTCGATTTTACATAAGTTTTTATCCCTTTCTGTATGCTTATCTATTGAAAATATATTCGTTTTGTAATCTTAGTTCTCGTTTGGACTACAAATAATATTTAAACAAGTTTTTGAACTTTGGTTTATCTGTGAAAGGAAAGCAAGGAAAGTCATTGATCTATGCAATAACTCTAATAGAATACATTATTTATACTTTAAGAACGAAAGCTACAAATTGTCAGAGATCTATGATTATCTAATAATTTTATTATTTTATATTCATTTCATTATCATTATATTCGTCATTTCCCTAACAAGAAAACAAAGAACCAAAGTCTTTTCCATGAATGCTGATTATATTTCTTAATTTCCAACCATACTTAGCCCTTTTCAACACTTAATACTTGAATATTCAATTATACTTTAGCCTTAATCAACACTTTATGCTTCTAACTAAATACTTAAACTTCCAACTATAATTTAGCCTTGTTCAATACTGTATGCGTCTAACTAAATACTTGAATATTCAATTATACTTTAGCCTTGTTCAACACTTTAACTTCTAATTTCAAATTCTTTAATTTAATTTTATGCACTGCCAGTTATGCACTAGCCTTATTCACTTTATGCACTTTCAGTCTACTCTACAGTGTTGCATAATCGCGGATTAGCTCAAACTGATTAGTTTCATGGTTTCTTTTGGCATTTGCCAACTTTGATCCAACTGAAACTACGCAATCACTCTTTTTCACAACGTAGACAACTCTGCCAATCACTGAAAAGTTTTCCCATTGTCCAGCCATAAAGAAAACTGCAAATAAGCTTATGAAAAACAAGCAGAGGTTTATAAATTTACAAAATAACTTTATAAAACAACTTGCTAAGCTTTGAAATAGTTGAGTGAGCGCATTCAGGCGAATATGGCTTTTGTTCATGCCTGAGCAGACAGGAATTTCCCCTGGCTGGGCCCTAAAAATCAGCTAAGCTTATTGGACTGTGAGAGCTAGTTTAAGTACAATACAAAAGAAAAACCAAGGCTCTACTAATCTAGCTGAGTAAATATGCTTTTAGAGGATTATCTGTGCCGTTTAAACAAGGTTCTCTTTCTGAATATATCAAATTTATCCAATGAATGGGCACTTGAAATCAAAAGGGCTGATTGTTTAGGGAAGGTGAAGAAAATATAGATGGAATTAGGAGAACACTTGCACAAGAAAAGCTATAATTAATAATTATCCAGTTCTCCCATGACTTAGAGCTAAAGCAATTGTTTAATAGCACTTGGGATACCCAAGAATCTCTTGATTTAAATAACGTTTTAATTTAAGAAGTTTATTATCTATTTTCGCATTAATACCTTTGCATAATTTAAAAATTCTACATTTAAGCCGTATTTAACGAATGTAACACATTTCTTATCTGAGTTTATAATACATTGAAAATACACTATTAATAATTTGAGTACTTTCCTATGGATTTTACTGTTTTATATCCACTTTCCAACACTTAAGCCAATTTCTCACTGACTTTCCAGCACTGAAACACGCATAAAACCTAGCGAAAGCACCTCTTCAATCATTGACAGACAATTAAATTGTTGATTGTATTTTTTGGATGCAAAATTTAACGAATGTAACAATCTTTTCGTTTAAATGTAGAAGAGACTTTTGATAATTTGAATAGTTTCTTATTGTTTCTACTATTTTTTACTCACTTTCCAGCACCTAAACACACTAAAAACAATTTTTACTCACTTTCCAACACTAAAGCATAATCATAACTATTTACACTCACTTTCCAACACTTAAACAAACTTATAACGATTTGTACTCACTTCCCAACACTTATGCAGACTCATAACTATTTTCAGCCACTTTCCAACACTTCAACACGCTAAAAAGCTGTTGTTCACTCACTTTCCAACACTGAAACACGCCAAAAACATAGTGAAAGCACCTCTTCAATCATACGACAGCTTTAAAGAGTTTTAATTGTACTTTTGGAATTTAATATTTTCCACTGAAAGCCAAAAAGCCCGACTAACTTCCCGCAAATAACTGCACTTCGAGACTTATGCAATGTCGTGCTCCAAATCCAGGTTTAAATGCCAGCCAAAGCATCCATCAAACGGAATTTAAAAGCTGATGTATCTATGATTGATTCGTTTTTAATAACAGCCGCAGTTAAACGACGCTAACAATAAAATGGAAAATGTTGTTTTTGCAGCACGAGTCAAAAATGATTACACAATTTACGGCAAATGCAAACAGCCAGCGGCGGTAGGCGGGAGGGGGCGGGCATATGACACTTACATATACATACATATCTGGCGTATAATATAGATAATAAATCATAACGGTTAAGTGTTTTCAATTACCCAATTTACCAATCGCAAATCGCAAAGCTGGGCACGTTCCAATGCCGACAACGACAGCCAAAAGCAACAGCAACAACAACGGCGAGAAATGTTTAACGCTATTTATCAGCAGCAACAAAGCTGTCTGGCGGGGGTCTTGGGGTTGGCGAGGGGAAGGGGGCGAGGTACAGCTAACTGCAGGCGGGCCGAAGGCCGGATGAAGCGACAGCCGCTGGCGACGACTTTAGCAAAGCTCCGGGCAAAGGCAGCGGCAAAAACAAAAAGCTGATAAGTTCGTTTTCGCAATGGACGGCAGCGGGTGCGCGGCGCCAGGCGAGAGCCAAACGTCGCGCTCGCCCACTCTCCAAACTCTCCAACACTCAATTCTATATCTCTATCTGTGTGTGTCTGTGTGTGTGTGTGTGCAGTAAAGTGCGACATTTTGCTGCTGATTAGGTAGCGTTCGTTTTTAATAAAAGTACGACAAACAAATAAAACACAACAAGTAGCTGCACACACACAGACACACACACACAGACACGGCACCCACAAGCCAAAGCTTCGGCCTCGGCCTCGCTCTCGCCTTCGTCCTCGTCATGTTGCCCGCTCGCTCGCTCACCCTCCTCTTTGGCGCGTCGCTGGCGCTGCTCTGCTCTGCCCCGCCCGACTTTGTCATTGCCTTGAAGGTTATGGCACGAGCTCGGGCACGTGCCAGTTGTTACGTATTTGCGGCTGTGGCTTTGGCATTATGCATGTGCCTGACTCTGTGTGCGTGCATGTGTGGGTGTGCATGTGTGTGTGTGTGACGACAACGACGACTTTGGTTTTAGCGTGCCGCCATATGTTTCCGGCAAGTGTCCTGCCCCCCACACTTACTTCCCGACCCGGCCCGGCCCGGCCCGGCCCATGCCTTGCTTTAGCCATGAAAAGCGTTGAAATCTGCAATGCCAACAAGTAAAGCGGTCTCAGGGCCCAGGACTTTGCCTTTGCCTTGACACTGCTGGGTGCTGCTGGGCGTGCAATTTTCCACAGCGGGGGTTGGAATTTCAAATGAAAAACTGACAACGGCCCACAGCCAGCTCAGTGTCTCGTTCTGCCCAACCCCCCCCCCCCCCCCCCCCCTCCACGCCACTTGTGCAGCTCGTTCGCCGCAATGCCATTTGGCAATTTGCATTAGAGACGCGCGCGTGACACGAATCGACACGCAAATATATTGAAGCAGCTAAACACAAAGAGTTGACATTTTGCTAATGAGCTTTCACTCAAACAAGTTTAGCTTCGATTTTAAGCTCGTCCTTTGCTGACACCACACAAAATGCAAATATTAATGGAAATAATAATAAAGTAATATAATATGAAGTTTTTCTATGCAACATCTGATGAATTATGCTTAAAGAAACACGATACGAGCTTAGCTCTGAGCGCAAAGAGGCCCATAATTGGAGTAAATATAAGTATGGAAATAATATAAAAGTAATACGATATAAAACACTTTGAAAGCCCACAAATATAATAATATAAAATCGTATGAAAATAAACAACTTGAGTGAACTTTTTCTATGCAAATATCAGCTGTGCTTGAAAAAAGCACGACACGCACGCAGTACTAAGCGCAGTAAATCCCATAACTGGATCATAAATAAGAATTTAAGTATGAAAATAATATAATATAAAATCTTCTGAAATAGTTTTGTGAACTAGTTTGAGTGAACTTCCTCTATGCAAAAACCTGCTAAATTGTGCTTACAAAAAGCACGACACGCGCTCATCTCTAGGCGCAGTAATGCCCATAACTGTAACGGCGACTGTAACCCGATACTCGCAAATCGTGTGAGTATCTTCGTATGTGTCTTCCTGGCCGCATAACGACACCTTCTGTCGACGCCGTTGTCGCCTGCGACCTCCGCCTTCCTCTCCCTCTCCCTCTCCTTCTCCTCGTTACTCTCCGTCTTCGTATCCATGTCCGCCTCCAGCTCCAGCTTCGCCTTCGCACTGATTTATCAGGGTCATAAAAGTAACAAAACGCATTTGTCTATTTGTGAGTGAATTGTTTTTGTTGTTGTTGTTGTTGTTTTTGTTTTTCATTCATTTTATTTATTCGTTTTATTTGAAAATCAGCTAATTTATTGTTTAACTTAGAATTTCGTGTGGATTACATGTGTGAAGTTGCGCCGAAAAATGTTTCTAACAATAATATAATATGTTTCTAATAATTATAATTTATGTTTTATGTGCACACATTCAGATTTCTAAATATATAATTGTTTATTAAGTTTATATAATCTTATTTGTGTGTGTGTGTGTTTTTTTTTTTTGTATATTTAGTTAATTTTCAGCATCAAAGTTTAAACATTTCATTGGGAACAAACATTAATATCAGAGCTTACAAATAATATAATTAGAATTAGAATTATAGTTTTTGCACGATGCCAATAGCCAGAGTTAATTATTAATTAATTGTTAGTTAATGTTGTTACAAATTAAATAAATATACAATTCTACAAATTGTTCTCAATTCATTTCTCTTTCAGGAATTTACAACAATTTCGAGCTGCAATTGTTAAGTGCTTTTCGTGCGCAGTTTCCAGGGTTACGCAAACATATCGATATCGACAGGGTTGAGGGTTGAATGCGGCAAGGGGGGAGGGGTTTTTTTTTTGATTTATGTAAATTTGAACAAATTCTTACCAAAAAGGTGGTTGCTAGATTTTCATCAGCCACGGGGTTGTTTTTCATTTCATCTATATTAATAATATTTATAACTAGACAGAGCTGAGAAAGCCACTTGACGATATCGATAACGATAACGATATCGATATCGATATCGATGACGTAAGCGGCGGAAACTGCGCCATATACATAAATATATTATACAATTTCGGCTGTCGTTGCGGCCTTTAAACTTTATAAATTATGTACATATATAAATAACAGATAAAACACAAAGCAAATGTCACGACACAAATACACTTATATAGAGAGATAAACGAGCACGTAAAGCTTTGCATGACGATATTTATCGACACATATAGACGATATACGATATACGATATACGATATACTAAAAGTAGCTAAACTAAGGCCAGGCTGTTTTTTAAATTTATCGATAAGAGCGTTTTAATTGTTAGACAGTTATCGATAAATTTACTAAACAACAAAGCACAGTTTTTTAAGTTGTTTTTTTTTGGTCGAAGCTTTTTTAAAAAAAAGGTTTCTTTTGCTTTTGTTTTCAGTTTTGTTTTTTTGTTCAGTTTTTTTTGTGTCGCTTCGATATTTAAATTTATGTACAAAGTTCGTGCTGCAATTAAACGTAACACTAATGCGATAAAGTATCTACACGTTATTTGAATATATTTATATATATATATATATTTATATATATATAGGTGTGTTTATATATAGTTATTTGTATGTGTATCTGTTGTATTTTGTATCTTTATGCTTGACACGCTCAGCTCAAGCGGCGCAAAATCGTTAAAATTTTATCGCCTCAGCGAACGTGCGTGTGTGCGTGTGTGTGTGTGTGTGTGTGTGTGTGGGCTACTGTTCACACACCACCACCGAAAAATCGAAAAACCCAAAATCCGCAGCGCTCGTCAACAACCTGCGCCAAGTGCCGCGTTTCACACTTGGCCGCAGCCAAAAAGAAAAAAACAAAAAAAAAATACAAAAATTAGATTTAAAAAAAAAAACAAAAAAACACTTCCGATAAACTTGCTGCACGTTTCTCATAATATTCAATAATTTATGCGATTTGTTTTTGATTCTAGCTACGCGCAATACAAAAAAAAACGCCTTTTTTTCCGCTCCTCATGTTATCAGCTCATAATTATTCCGTTTATGAACTAGCTGATACCCTTAAGACGCTGGCTAGAGTCTATGGGGCATGTATAGCAAGTTTTCTTTTTTTAACTTTTCACTGTCATTCTAATATATATGTATTGGAACGAGTGCTATTTTCGAGAGCTTACGAGCTCGGTACACTAGCTACTATAGGAACAAATTCTATTTCAAATGTCAGCTGTTCGGGCTGGTTTCTGGTTTCTACTACTCGTTCTTTTAAAGCACTCGCTAGCACATGAACGAGTTAGTTTCAGAGCACGACTCGTGTTCGCTTTATTCCGGCAATTGAAGTACTCGCTATAGTAACAACGAGTTGTCAAGAGCTCAACGAGTCGCATTCGCTATTGCAACAACGAATTGAAACCAGCTCTACGAATTTATTTAACTATCCGAATGCTTTCTTTGCTTCTTCTTCAGACGCACTCGCTGGTACAACAACGAGTAGGCACGAATTTAACGAGTCGCATTCGCTTCAGTCTGCCAAATAAAGGCACGAGCTTCTCATTCCTTTGCTTTCTATTTTGAGCTGCACGAGTTCTTCCACTCCAAGTATCTGCTGCAAACTGACTCGCTGGCGCAACAACGAGTAAGATGAACAGCTCACTTTGCTTGCGAATTCACCGCATTTAATTGACGCACTTTATTGAAAGCACTCGCTTTAGCAGCAGCGAGTTTGCTGCCGAGTTCAACTCGACTATGCTCTCCTTTCTACTTGCTGCGACGCACTCGCCGGCGCAACAACGAGTTGTTTGATCTGCCAAATATTCCTCAGCATCTTCAACGAGCAAGTTCAACGAGTTGGGTTAGCGACGCGTGTGCCCGACACGTTAGCGTATCGCAATATTGTCTGCGATTAGAGTATCTGCGTTTCTGTTTTTCTTGTTTTTGCTTTTTTGCTGATATTTTATAATTAATTTTCGTTCGCATTTTTGCTTCGCCAACAACAACAACAAGAGCTCGCGTTGTGGTTATTTATTTATATTTCGCATTTTTGTGTCAGCTTTTTTTGTGCTGTTGCTGCTTTTGTTGTTGTTGTTGTAGTTAGCAACAAATACGTTTATATATAGTATACGTTATATATATATTTCCATTACGCTTATAATTTATTTCGACGCGTACTAATTCCAATCGCAAATATTTGCATATGTGCGCGAATTTGTGTCGCATTTGTATCTACAGATGTGTCCGTGTGTTTAAGTATCTTGTATCTTATAGCTCGTATCTTTTTGTTTTTTGGTATGGGATTGGTGCGAGTTTTGTGTGTGTGTGTGTGTGTGTGTTGTTTGGGTGTGTGTATTGCTTGCCAATGAGTGTACTTATGCTTAAGTTGTAAGGCTTACTCGCTGCAGCAAGGGGCGTGTGTGCCAGCCCCCGGGCTGCCCTTCTCCGTGATTCTCAACAATTGGGATTGCAGCAGAACTGGAACTGGCTGCGTTAGTCCAACTGGAACTGGAACTGGAATCAGTTTGGGTTTGGATTCTGATTGTTGCCGCCGCTGCCGCTGCTGCTGCTGCTGTTGCTGGTTTGTAGACTCTCGAGTGGCGCCACGAGATACATTTGCGTGCCGCACATCCAAAGAAACGCTGCATTTTTTTGTTGAGTACAGGAAAATTGTTATTCATGGATGAAAATACGAAAATGATGTAATGTCCGAGTGAGCGAGAGAGAGAGAGAGAGAGAGAGACTGAGCGTGTGACATGCTGCGGCTGTTCATTAAAAAGGCAGGCAAAAACAAAAAAAAAAGAAGCACTGCATAAAAAGCACCAAAAGCAACTACAAATAAAAAGAGTTGTTGTTGTTGTTGTTGTTGTTATAACGGCAAAAATAAAGCAGCGCTCGTAGGAATGACCGACCCGGCGAACCAACGAATGCCCGACAAACGAACCGAAGAGAGCGAGAGCGAGAAAGATAGTTTGATAGTTAGTCGAGGGGGAGAGGGGGGGGGGGGGGTATGCGGGCCTGCGTCAGAGTTGAGGCTAACGTGGAAGACACACGTTGACGAGCGTTGCCCGCTAAATTTGTGTATAATGACTACTTGAGAAAAAACGAAAGAGCACAGAAAAAGCAAAAAGCAAAAAGAAGAAAAAGCAGAAGAAAAAACGAGCAACAAGCAGAAAACGCGCAAACACGAAATGTAATTTGTATAATTTGAGTCTCGTTTTTTTTTTATAGTTTTTTTTGGGTGAGTGTGGGAAAGGCGCCAAAAAGAAAATATGTACATACAGAGAGACATGCGGAGAGGTTAGGCAACAGGCAAACAATAGAAAAGAAGAAGAGAAAACGAAACCCACTAAAGCGAAGGCATCCAAAGCTGGGTCCAAGAATTTACAAGCAAATAACCAAATCCCTTGCATAATAATGAAGAAGATGATGATGACAATGATAATGATGATGACAATGATGATGACAATAATAATGAAATGAATAATGCTAATGATATTGATAATGATAATGATAACGACAATAATGATGATGATGATGACAATGATGATGACAATAATAATGAAATTAATAATGATAATGATACTGACAATGATGATAATGATAATGATAATGACAATGATGATGATAATGATGATGAAAATGATAATGATAATGATAATCATAATGACAATGATAAGAATAATGATAATGACCATAAAGCGCAACAATAAGTGCAATAATATTAGTAATAGATAAGCAATTATATACAAATAGATAAGCTCAATTGTCTAGACATCCAAATATTTTTTGATAATGCGACAATTGAGTATTATAAATTGATTGAAAGGGAGAAAGTAAGCATATCTTTGTCACCCCGATTATCTTTGAAAACAGAATATTTTGCCATATAAGATTCTACTATTCCTTCGATCTTTTCTATGGCAGCTATATGATATAGTGGACCGATCCCTCCCCTACCAACATAGTCCTGAGTGCAACAGAAAGACGTTCGGATGATAACCTATAAGCTGAGGGACTATATAAACTCAGCTATTGATGCTGATCTGAAATAATTTACTTTATGCGTAACACAATTCATGACAAATTTTAATTACCCCTCTAGAAGTGTATGAAAAAAACCGCCCGAAATACTCTAGCTATACACATTGTATAATTTTCCACCTTATGAACTATTTAAAAACATTTCGTGCTCGTCACAAATAAAGTAAAATATGCAAGTTTTTCAAGGTTCTCAAGGAATTTGAATGGAGCCGAAAACATTCCTCAAGAATTGAGTTTTTACCAAGTCGTTAGAATACACAAAACTTGAATATGTACTATGAAAATCTTAAAATAGCTTCTAAAATCCAAAATGTAATTTGAAACCAAAAGTTTTTAATTCAAATATTGAGATCATTAAATGTTGCACTTGAAAAGAAAACATCAAATCTTAAAATGGGCAACATAAATGGGGCAAGGTCTATAAAGTTGGCCACTAGACCCTGTTTAACCTTCGATAGGTTGAAGATTTCTAAATATTAAGCAAGTATATTTCGTGCATGTGTGAGTAAAAGTGAGTAGTTACCATATTCAACTGAGTAATAATGAGTATAGTGCTTAATAAAAAGAAGAATGTGCGAGTATGTTGTGGATATGTGCAATAATAAAGTATTAATGAATAATATCAAAGAGTATATTGAATATATTCGGAGTATGTTGAATATATTTTGAGTATATTCAACAGAGAAATGAGTATGTGCGAGTATATATTGGATATATGCAAGAGTATGTGCCTTATATGTAACAAAAGAGAGTATAATGTTTAATTAAGAAAGTATTAATGAGTGCATTGAATATTTTTAAACGAAAAAATGAGTATGTGCGAGTTTATTCTAGATGCATGCAAGAGTATGTTCCCCATATGAGTACTTAACACAAATGTAATGCAGAAATGCTTCTGTTCGAGTATTTTTCTAAATTTTAATGCATATCAATAAGTATTTTCGCTGCACAAATGCGTATTAATGCGTATCTATGAGTATAAATGAGTATATGCCTACAATTGTCGCTCAGTCTTTCATTTATGTGCATGTTTATGTGTGTGTTCGATATGATATTTGATTTATTTGAAAATGATTTGGGGCACTCACCTTGTGACTAAGCGGAACTTGCCACCGATGCCAAAGTGTCGGTGGCGGCAATTTGAACGGGCGGCTTTGACATTGAATCGCTGCTGGCAGCACTCGCAGCGCTTGGCATTGCCAGCGAGGGCAGGGCTAGTGTGGTGGGCGTGGCAGCAACTGCTGCTGTCGCAGTTGCTGCTGTCGAGGTTGCAGTTGCTGTTGCTGGCGCCTTGGCATCCGTTTTGGCCACGTTGGCCGCGCTGCTGGCTGCTTTTTCCAGTTCCGGCGTTTTGGCTGCCGTTGCTGCTGCTGCTGCTGTTGTTGCCCCATTGCTGCTGCTGCCGCTGCTGCTGCCGCCCAGCACAAGTGGCGCCTCCTCGGCGAGGGCGGCGGCTTTGGCCTCGGCGAGTATGTTCAAATTGGCAGCAACTTGATCGATTGTTGTCGGCTTTTTCAGTGCACGCGGCGAGGTGGCAGCAGCAGCAGCAGACGCAGTGCAGCTCGTGTTGTTGTTGTTGTTGTTGTTGCTGCTGCTGTTGTTGTTGTTGTTGCTGCTGGGCTGCTCTTCGGCTTTGACTGTTAACGGTTTGGCGGCAGCGGCAGCGGCAGCAGCAGCAATTGCTGTTGTTGTGGCAGCAGCAATTGTTGTTGCCGCAGCAGCAATTGTTATTGTTGCTGGTGCTGCTGCAGTTGTTGCTGCTGCTGCTGCTGTTGTTGTTGTTGGCGTCGCCTGATTGCGAAAGGCCAGCGCCGAGGGATTCGGTATGCTGCGCACAGACGCATTCTGCGGCCTGACCAGCGCATTCTTTGGCTTATTCTCGTAGATGTTGCCGCTCTTAATCGAGATCTTTTCGCGCGCCGTTGCCGACTCCGACAGCAAATGCAGATTTTGTAGATCATCGCCGCTGGCAGCTGTTGCCGCTGCCGCAGCAGCAGTTGCAGCATTATTGTTGTTGCTGCTGCTGTTGTTATTGTTGTTGTTGTTACTGTTGCTGTTGGCGCAAAAGTTTTGCTTGATTTTATTTACAGCGGCCTCCAGGCTGTTGCTGCTGCTGCTGCTGTTGTTGCTGCTGTTGCTGTTGTTGTTGCAGCTCAGGGCAGACGTTGTGGGCGCCAACTTGCTGTGCTTGTTGCTGCCAGTTGTTGCCTGCTTGTTGCTGCTGCTGCTGTTGCTGCTGCTGCTGCGTCCTGTGCCCGCTGATAAATCAAGTATGTCAGCATCCTTGGCTGTTGCTGTCGTGCCAGTTGCTGTTGCTGTTGTTGCTGGCGGCCGAAATTCGCGCAAACTTGTTTTGGACTTGTCCAGCGCGGCGTTGCCATTGGCTTTGCTTTGATTGCTGCTGGCAGCAGCAACAGTTGCTGCCGCTGCGCCTGCAACAGTTGCCGTTTTCTTGGCATTGTCTGCCGCTTTGGTTGCGCCAGCATTTGCCTTGGCTGCGAAAGCGTGCGGCAGCGTGTTGCGCAGATTTATTAAAGCAGGCGGCGATGTGCGATAAGCCGCATTGTGCATGTTGCTGCTGTTGCTGCTGCTGCTGCCTCCTCGCTGCCCGCTGAGCGCCACCGACAGCGGCGGCGACTTGACCTTAGCGGGCAGCGACAGCGGCGGCGACTGTACCGCATGGGCGGCACGCTTAACCGGCTGCCTGGGCAGACTGGCCGGCGGACCCATCAGCGATGCAGCCGCTCCGCCCAGGCCCAGGCCCAGGCCCAGGCGTGCAATCTCCAGCGACGGCAGACCGCTCTCCGGATAGCTGAGGCCGTGCAGCGCCTGGCCCAACTGACCCGCCTGTCCCACCTGTCCCACCTGGCGGGCTTTGGGGGTTATGGTGACCGTTGTGTGCGGCAGGCTGAGACTCAGGCTGGCCGGGCAGCGCAGCGGCATTTGGCTCGACTTGGCCAGTTCGGGTCCATAGAGACGCATGGGCGTCGCACAGGCTGTGCTCGGCTTCAGCCTGGCGGCATATTTGCCCAGCTGCTGCTGCTGCTGCTGCTGGTAGTCCAGGCGCGGTAGCTTGGCCAGCAGCTGGGCCTGCGTCTCGTCCAGCGAGAGCGAGCGCTTGGGCGGCTTGTTGGCGGCGCTGGCTATGGAGCTGGGCGTCGATTGGTAGCGCTGCAGATGATGCGGCGTCAGCGGCGGCGCCTGCCGCTGCGGCGTCTGTGGCACAGCAAAATGTGGCACTGTGGGCGTGGCACTGGGCAGCACCATGGCCGCCTTGCGATTGTTGTGATTGCCGACAAGCTGCGGCTTGGCGGCCAGCTTGGGCTTGACGGGCGCTGGAGTGGGCGTGGGCGTCGGAGTGGGCGTGGGCGTCGGAGTGGGCGTGGTCGTGGCTGGCGTGCAGCCCTTGAACAGGCTGGGCGGCAGCGGCGGCGAGGCGGGCAAATTGAGCTCCTTGCCGCTGCGTGGCAGCTTGTCCGCTGCAAAACTAGCAGGGGAGGCGGCAGAGGAAGCGGCAGAAGAGGAAGAGGTGGAGGCGGAGGAGCTGCTGCTGCTGGCCGGCATCAGGCTGTTGATGCTGCGCGATTCCTCGCCCAGCGTGCGATTCAGTGCATCCTCCTTGCTGCTGGTCGAAAGTAACGGCACCATTGTGGACTGCTCCTCGAGCTTGAGCTGATTCAGCGAGACGAGCTCGCCGCCAGCGAGGGAATGGGAACGCTTCAGGTCGAGCTTGTGCGCCTTGTGGTTGTGCGTTGTTGTTATTTTCATTTTCATTTTGCCATCCGTTTGCGACGAGATTTCCGCATGCAGTTTCTTGCGTTTGCCATTCGCATCCTTTGGCTCCTTGGAGTGCTTCTTCTTGCGCTTGCGATGCGAGGACGTGGAGCAATTGCTGCTGTTGGCGGCATTCGTGCAGGTGCTGGCATCGACAGTGCCGCTGGAGCCATTCGTTGAGGAGGAGGAGGAGGACATGGGCGACGCATTGGGACTGTATTTGAGCAGATCCTGCGAAGGAACGCAGGACGCCGGAACGGCTGCCGGCTCGATGGGCTTGAGGCCAATATTCTTGGCGTATGTCTCCAGATCGATCTGCTGCTGCTGCTGCTGCTCGAGCCGCGGCTCCGCCGACTTGGGCATTGTCAGCTTGGCCTTCATGCTGTTCAGCTCGATCTTGAGCTTGGGCAGATTGCGCACCAGCGACGCCGCCTGCTGCTGCGGCGGCGACGACGACGACTTCTTGTTGGCCGTCTTCAGCTCGAAGCCGCACTCGTCGCCGTAGCCGGCCGATTTGCTCAGCTGCGATTGCGGTATGCTGACCACAATGTTCAGATTGGGCACAGCCCCCAAGTTGTCCGGCAACGCGTCCGTATCCGTATCCGTCTCCTGCTCCGGTTCGCTCTTGACGCGCAACAGCGGCGTGCAACTTGTGGCAGCCACGCCGTAGTCGCTGTAGCGCATATCGTTGCTGCGCAGGCTCTTGAAGTTGCTCGGAGCTGTGGCGGCATCTTCGGCCTCCCTTTTGGCCAGGCGCTTGCTTTTGGCCAGCTTTTGCGTGGACTTGTTGCGCGCCTTGCTTGTGGCATGCAACGGCAGACGCTGTCTATCCGCATTCACATCCACGTCCACGGCAAAGGTCACCGACTTGCCGCTCTTTGTCGCCGCCGCCGCGGGACTTAACTCAATATCCTGTTTAACCTTTGACAAATTGTTCTCATCGTTTTTTGTTGTCTCGCGTTCGTGCAACAGTATCCTATACCGAAATGCCATGGGCGCGTGCTGTGGATTCGACAAAAGGGGGGTGGAACAAAATAGAAATGAGCTAATAGTTATCGAGATTAAATACCCTGCTATAGCATCATCGACACGATGGAGCCGTTTTAGGGTAGGGTAGGGTAGGGCGCTCAGCTATGCCCCTATATAATTCACTAATCTCAACAAATCATTTTCAACTGATTGTTCCTATGGCAGCTATATAATATGCTTGTCACCTTTCATTCAAAATATATCTAAAGTAAGGTTAACAAGAGACGCCTTTAGTTTTCTCGAGATATTTTGAGAGACAAAAAGGTTTTCTTCTTAAATTTCGCAATTTTCAAGCGATTATTTCTAAGGGAACCATATAGTATGATATATCTTTATAGATAGATACTTTACCAATATTCCAAGGTTTATAGATACATTTTAGGCTAACAGTTAGTAGCTTAGGAAAATTGGAATATTTTGTAAACTCAATCGGGATATTGTGAAAAATAAACGGATTTTTTTGTAAACAACTCAATTATCATTCGATTCTTCCTATGGAATATATGCTATATAGTGCTCCGATTAAATAATTCCTTATATAATGGACACATTATAAAGCTTATTAAAAAGTTTGAGTTTCGTAAAGATAACTCAAAGAAACAAACAAGTTTTACAAAGAAAACCTCAATTCTGGACGGATAGTTCGTATGAAAGTTATATGTTAAAGTGGGCTGATCTAAAAAAGATTTTGTGTAGCTGTAAATAGCATTAGAAAACGAACAATTCTTGCCTTTGGTAAAGGTAAATTCAAAAAAGAAGTTTTTCATACAAAAAACTCATGTTGAAACGATTCTCCCTTTGCCAGCTTTACGCTATAGTTCTCCGATTCGCTCGATATTATCAAATTTTCTGTCTGCAGTTAAAAGACGAGACTATACCAACTTTCATGAGGATATATTCACGGACAGCTTAGTTCACATAGGCACAAATACGCCAGAAGGACTCTTATGGAAATCCCCCAAGATTTTTGCTCAAATAAACTGTGTTTACTTTATGATTTCTGAGTTGTCTAGCCTAAAATAGGGCTGGGCGTTGTGTGTGTGTGCATATAAATTATGGAGTGGACACTAAACTGGCGGCACAATCCGATTTGCCAGCGGCTAATTTTAAGTGCCAGACACAGGCACAGGCACAACAAATCCTACCCCAGCTCTTGGCCGAAAAAAAAAAATAGAAATAGAAATAGGAATAGAAAACATGTCGAAACAAAGTTGAGAACTCACCCGCTTCCACTGGTAACAATAGCCGACATCCATGAGCGTAAAGCTGAGCGGCAAGACCTCATCCTCGTACGTGACCTCGACCTCAACATGTTTGTTCTCCGCATCGATGTCGTACTTGGAGCAGAGGAAACGCTTCAGATGCACAACCCTCAAATCGGCGGGGCACTGCAGATAGCAGATGGGCGGCTTTTCGGATGAGCCGCAGTTTTTCAGCATAGCGGGATGATATTCTAGGGATAAACTGTGGAAAAAACGAAAGAAGACAACGGGAAAAACAAGTGTAAGTGAGATATACGTAATGGAGCAAGAACTTGGTAGAGAAATGCAGGGAGAAACTATTCTGAGCATGGAATAGAAATATGTATAAAGGGAATATCTTGTATCTTTAACAAGGTTTCAACTGAAAAGCCGAAATCTAGGGGAAAGAAACTACTAGTATAATATCTCCTAAGAGAAGGTTTTTTAAAGGGATAACTGAAAATGAATTAATGATATCTCAGAGAAAAATTCCTTGTGATATGAAAGATATTTAACAGAAACCAAAAGAAATATCTCATAGGAACAGAAAAATAAATACGAAAAGTTAAGAAACCATATTATTTTTAAGCTTGGAAAAACTTCCTTTAGATATAAAAAATATTTAACAAAAACCAAAAGAAATGTCTCAAAGGAACAGAAAAGTAACTAAAGATAGTTAAGATCATATTATTTTTAAGCTTGGAAACTGGATTAAGAGAAAATTTGTAAAGGAAAACAAGTGAAAATCGCTCGAGGAATAATGAAAAAAGAACCAAACTGAAGCAATAAATGGAAGCGATTCTTTCATAGAGAACAGGCTGCGATGATTTACCTAATAGGCTCGCCTGGCGTAAAGAACTCCTGTTGCTGTTCCAGTTGGGGTCTCAGCAGCTCCTCGTCGGCATCCAGTTCCCGGTGCTGTTCCCTGAACTCGGCCAGACGCTTGCATTCGCGCTGATAGAGACCCGGCACCAGTTTATAAATCAGCGCACGCAACGTGTCATCGGATCTGTGTGCACGAGTCGATGTTTTTGTTTTTAGCTAAGCTTCAGCTTCAGAGAGAGAGAGGTTGGGCAGGGGAATATGGCACCTACCTGAGGTTATCCTCGCTGATGTGCTTGCCCCCGCTGGACTTGCACTGTGGGCAGTAAACATCGCGCAGCAAATGCTTCAGAATGCAACTGCGACAATCTGAAAAGTGGAAACAAAACAAAGAGGAAACGTTTTTTAATTGAGTTGGAAGTCGAGTGGGTTTTACGGTAGAGCTGGGGCCCACTTACATGTGTGATAGCAGGCGTCAACTGTGGTCGGGTCTATCATATAGCCCTGGCAAATGCGACAGGTCAACAGCTCATTGAACTGGTTCAGCTCGCGAACGGAACCGTCGCGCTCGGAATGCAGCTTGTGTAGCTGGGTTTCCGTCTTCAGATGCATTTTTTTTTAAATTTCTAATATTTGTTATCTTTATGTGTGTAGTTAGCCTCTGTGTAGTTGGTTTTTTAAGATGCTAGCATGTCCTGCAAGGAACAGAGAGGAGTTGAGTTAAACAGGAATTTCCCTACTTTCCAAGACAAAGATTAAGTTGTTAATATATTGTGAATAATGCATTGTTAATGCTTGATCTAATGATGAACACAACTCTTAATGGGACAGCTAGATCTTAGCCAAGGCTGATGACAAAGTTGTTGCGACTGCGCAAAAAGTAGAGAGCCGTAAGAGGGGCAAAGCTTTACACACACACACACACGCACAGAGCTAGGCATAAACAAAGGTGAAAAAGTAGTGAAAAACTCCAACTGTGAGAAACAACATAAAGCAAAATCCCAGCAACCGACAACCGAGAAACGACAACCATCATCACCCATCAACATGATTGTGGTCGGGTCTGTCGGGTCGGTCGGTCGGTCGGTCGGCTTGGTCTCTAGGTCTCGTCAAACAAAAGCCAAGCACACACACACACAAATGTATGTAAATGTATCTGTATCTGTATCTTTGTATCTGCATCTGCATCTGTGTCTGCCACAAAGATATGGCAACGTCAGGCGGCACTAGACACACAACACTTTCAACTAGTAAATCAGCCATCCATGAATCGGAACAATGCCGAAAACAAAAATATATATATGCAACGAAAAAAACACAAAAAAAAGGCGCACAAAAAAGACAAGACTAGAACAAAAACTAACTCATATGCAGAGCGTTCGTCGGCGTAGGGAGAGTGGGCGGGGTGGGGTGAGGTAGGGGGGGGAGGGGGCTGCTGGGCTTACGGGCGCACAAGCGACGCCCTTTGTGCCACACACAGGGCACCCTACACACAAGCTCGCAACGAGCACACACACACACACACACACACACACGCAACACACATACACGAACTGCGCACTCAACGTGTGTACTTGAATCTAGTTTTAGGTTTTCGCCTCGTCTTCGTCTTCGCCTTCGTCGTCGTCATCGTCGTCTTCTTCTTCGTCGTGCAAACGAATAAAGTACGAAAATTACGCTCTTGTGTGCCCTACACACACCAACACACACAGACACACACACACACATGCAAACAGTCGGCGTTGATAATAATAATAATAATAATAATGATGATGATGATGATGATGATAATTATTATGATGTGGGCAGCGAGTTGGATCAGCAGGTTGGCTCGAAGAAGCAGCAGCAAAAGCAGAAGCAGCAGCAGCAGTAGAAGAGGAAGAGGAAGAGCAAAAGGAAGAGGAAGAATGTGTGCCACATCATGTTGATGAGATTTGAATGGAACGAACAAAACGGCAGCAAATGTCATGGATGTTAATGTCTATATAAAGTGTGAATAAAGCCGTGCCGGGTAAGGGCTTTTAGCAGCAAGTCCTAATTGTGCTGTCGGCAATTAAATTGTTTTTACAGCGCATAAATATGTATATATTTACTTAGTTAAGAGACTAGAACAGATAAATGTAATGTAATGTAACATAATATTATATTCTGTTAAATAACATTATGATTTATTTTTAGAAATAAGCCGAGTATATGTATAACATTAAACAAATACTTTAACTGCGCTTTATTTAAGAAAAACAAAGTACATTTTTTTTGGGCCAAAAAATATTGAAAACCCAAAAAGCAAAATTTCAAACATTTTAATGATGAATTTGTACAATACCTAAATTGAAATATCTTCAGAGAAAAAAAATTTTTTAGGCATACAAGTTGGAAAACAGTAAAAAAAATTTACAAAAAATGTTTAAAAATTCTAAAAGCAAAATATATTGGAATTAGAAAAGTAAATTTGCAAGAAATTGTTCGATAATTCATAAGTCAAAAAACTTAGAATTTCAAAAAAGTTCATTAACAAAAAAAACTTGAAAATTCAATATTAAAAAGGTAACTTTCAAAAATGTTTCAGTAATAAGACTCTTACGCAGAAGGCATCTAATGCATAGAAAACAACATAAATACCCCGCTAAAAGTTCCCTATCTCCAGATATTCTATAAAATAATAATCTATCAAACAATCAATCTATACATAAAACTGACACTGCTTTGTGATTGTTTAAAGAGCACACATGTATTTGATAATTGCAATACATTATGCAGTTGTATATGAATACCCGGGAAACACTTCTTTTCTCAAAACCTATTTAAAACTTAGACCTTGAACTGGCTAAGCCATTAACTAATTGTATATGTTTACTTTACAAATAAACATAGAAGCCTCTTAAATCTTCTTTTTTGAAGATTATCCTTAAACTACGTTACATTTCTTCGAATTACCCCTAGAAACATCCATTTTTTTCATTTCCTAAAGACTATCTTTAATGTATCTTGCCTATATAACTTTAGAAACCTGGAATCGATCTTATTTTCTTTCCAAATCTTATGAATTATGCACCCAATTCTATTTTAGTACTTGATAACATTCTGAAAGTTGTCGGATGGGTTAAAAGTCCCTTAAATTTTGACTACGACTATACTGATACTTTCTTTTGAAGCTTACCTTATTGTCTGCTTCCAAAATGATCAGCTCTTGATACCTAGACTAGTTTATTAATTATATAATATTTGCGACGTGCTTAATGAATCTACTAAAATCCATAATCTACTCCTAATCTAAAATAAAAGCGTGGTAAACTTATCTAGAGCTTGGCTTCCTATAGAAATCAATTTCCTTGAGCAACTATTCCAAGTGTTAGTCTTATAGTTAAAAGTGTTAATTTGAGTGAAGGTGATTTGCCGCTAAAAGAGTTCAACAACCCAGTTTGGGCTTTATGTGCTTGGATGCATATTAAATTTATATATTTAAATTGATATAGATCTAGTTTTTGGACTCTGACATCCCCTACTCGCAACTCGAAACTGAGCTGTAGGGCAAATAAAAGTCGCATTGGCTCGCAATGCGCTGCCCACTTTTTCATCTTCCTCTTCTTCATTTTTGTTGTTGTTGCCCCGCTTGCCTTTGACATGTTTCTGCTTTGTACGTCACACGCTCACGCGAAACTGGCACGAAAGCAGCTTGTAAAAGGCGAAAGACGAAATAGGCGGCAGCAGTGACAACAAGCCGAGAGAAGCTGCGCTGCGCTGCGATGCGATGCTAGCAAAACACAAAAAATGAAAACAAAACAAAAAGCGAGCAAAAAGGAAGGCAGCAAAAACAAAAGCTGGCAAACTAAGTCAAAGTGGGCACAAGTAGCCAGGGGGGGGGGGGGGGGGTTAGGGAAGCTGGACACAGCGGTAGCTGCAGCTTATGAAGAAGAAAATGCAAACGTAGCTAAGGATAATGAGAATGTGGGCAAAGCAAACACTCAAATGCCATTCATCAACGCTGCCCACGCCCACACACACACAGACACACACACAGAATCGCACAGTACGTGGCCCACTGTGCCGGTCTTTGTGGGTGGCTTGGGCGTACAATTGACAACATTGATGACGTCTTCAATGTCGCTGTCGTATTAGTTTACGAGCAAGGCTCACACTAACACACACACACTCACACAGACACGCTGACAGTGACGAAATGGCCACAGCTTGCACAGTGGGCAGAGGCTTCGCCGCGCTGTTATCGCTATCGAAACGAAGCGAAACAATAACAACAAAAACAGCCGGAGCAGCAGTCGCAGCAGCAACTGGCGCCGGCACGAGCGCACTCTACAACACCAACCCGCAGGGTGGTTACACACACACACACACACAGAGAAACACACGACGCGCACGCAACAAGCTTTGCCGATGACGAGAGACGCGGCAACACAGCGAATATATATTGAAATTTTAAGCAAAATCTACTTGCGTTATGAACGTGCGGTATTTGTCCACAACAGCAGCCGCTGAAAATACAACTAAAAGCAATGCACGAAATTCAAATGCTACGTGCGGGCTACGCTGCGTTCGTACTCGCACTCGGGTACTCGCCGCGCAATTGAGGCGAAACGAGCACTCGGACAACAACAGAAAACACGAAGCAGCGACGGCGACGACGACGACGACACCAATTTGTATCTATTCGCCGCAGCGAGAGAGCGAACGCCCCTAGTGGGCTGTGTGGGGAGAGCATAGCATAGCGCGGCACAACCAAATCCCAAAACAAAACTTTCTACAATTTGCGCGCGCGTGTTTTCGCCTTCGCCGCAGTTTCAGTTTCGGTTGTTTATTTTTTTTTTCGTTCATTTCGAACTAGCGGCGACGAAAATTCCAATACGACAACAACACAAACGCACTTGTCACGTGTACGTGTGTTTACAAAATTTTCACACACACACTGAAGCGAGAGCGTATATAACATATTTTTTTCGTTACATTTCGCCGCGCTCGCCGCGCAATCAAATGCAAAGTGAAATTTTTCTTATTAGAAATGTACACACAACATCGCGAGTTTTTCCCAACGGTTGAGTTTTTCTTCCAAGCTGCGACGCAAATTATTCGGACAGTGGCCAAGAATCACGGTAACTAGTTACCGGCTAAAAAGCTGCAAACGAATTGAAATCAATTTTACGCACAAGCATAAATCGATTCAAGCCAAATGATGAACTCTTCTTCTTCTTACTTTATAGCACTTGCCGACACATATACAGACACAGCATGGGCGCTGTGTGTGTGCGCGCTTCTTTCACTTCAGCTGCTGCTGCTGCTGCTCTTATCGATTTCTCATACACGTTTTTATTATCACGAACAGCCGCTGAGATTTTCAGCGCTCTCGCTCTGTCTCTCACTCAGTCACTCAATCACTGTCTCTCTTTTGCTGACAGCGAAAAAATTTACTTTACTCCGTCCACAAAGTGCACGGCACGAAAACTGTTCAAAGACTGATTCTGATTAGACCTGCCAACGATTTCGGCACCGCGCTGCCAATGTTCGCGTCTGCGCCTGAGAGCCCCTCGTGAGAGCGAGAGCTAGCGAGAGCGAGACAAAGAGACGCTCTGTTGCCGTTTCGCGCCATTGCTGTACCGCCCACCCTGCGGCTGTTGTGAGGCTTGATTGGCTGTAAGTGCTGCGTTCGGCTGTTCGGCTCTGGCACGACGACTTCGTGCCTCTGCTCGTGCCTGTATGTGTGCGTGTGTGTGTGTGTGCTGCGTTGCGCTGCCTTTACCTTTTTGGGGTGGCTGTGCGTTGCGTACCTGTGTGCGTGCGTGTGTGTGTGTGTGGGTGCCGTTTTTAATTGAATTCAACTGTCAAATGAGAGATTAACGCTTCTGCATTGACGTTGGCGTCGGCAGCGACAGCGGCGTCGTCAATCGTGCCAGCTACGTATTGGCCTTGGCGTTTATAATTATCGCGAATTCTCTGCCGCTGTCGCTGCTCCTGTCTCTGCCGCTGCTGTTGTTGTTTCTCGCTCACACTCTGTCCGTTGGGCATTTTGTATAAAATATGAATATGCCCCGTTTGCATGACTTGTGGGGCCCATATGCGAAAGGTAACGTCCTCTCCTTTGACTGTATGCGTGCGTGTATCTGTGCCTGCGTGTGTGCATCTGTGAGCTTGTGTATCTTTTAAGCTGTATCTCTGCCTGTCACAGACGCGCACTTGACACATGAAGCCTACTTGATCTCGCTTCTCGTTTTGACAGCCACGGGGCGGCTTTTCTTCTTCTTTCTTTTTTTTTGGATTTCAATTCAATTGAAAACGACTTCAGCGACTGACAAAAATTTGCATTTCAAAGGCTTAAAGGAGACGGCAACAAAAACGACGACGGCGACAAGGACAAGTGCCAAATCGCATATCCTTGAACATTTTTTTGGCACGACTTCGCGTTGATTTCAAGGCTCGTTAGGCATTAATATGCACGGCAATCGCCGGAAAATTCGTATTCCGACTTTATTCAGTTTGATAAACGATGCAGATACGTGTTTTATTTATATACATATATGCATGATATGTTGTCAGAGCAGCGAGTACAGTCAAATTGTACAGGGGAACCTCAATTTAATGTACATGTTTTCCATTTTTCGCCTGCTCTGCGACTTAAGCCGGATATACCTACATCTATCGTGATATTACGTTTGTTTTAACTTATATTTTGTTCCTTCACATTCTTCCATATCATCAGTTTATGGTACAGATACATTTTTCAATTACAATTATTAATAGGTTGATATTACGTTTGTTTTAACTTATATTTCGCGTCTTCGCCTTCTTCCATATCATCAGTTTATGATACAGATACATTTTTCAATTACTATTATTAATATCTTTTCGAAAATATCACGTATCTCTGCCATAGCCAATATGGCTATGCCTTTTTGTGTTACTTTCTCCCAATTTCTAGCTCTCCCCACATATTTCTCTCCATTTTTAGCTTTTTCTATCTTTTTCACTTACTCATTCACTCGCTTTCTCGATCTTTGTCCCCTTTGTTTTTACCTCGCGTTTTTATTCTGTCTCTCTCTACCGTTCTCTCTCGTTCTCTTTCGCACTTACACTTTCACTCATATAGTCCATTCTTCTCTCGCTCTCTCTTGCAATTACTCTGCCTCTTGTTTGGTCCTAGTTATTCCCATTTTTCACTTTTCACTTTCTCTCATCCTCTTTTTTCTCCATCTTCTCTATCTTTCTCTCTCTCTTTCTCTTCTCTCTCTCTCTCTCTCTCTCTCTCTCTCTGTCTATCTCTCTCGCTCTCTCTCTCTCTCCCCCACACATACGCACAGTAAATAAGTTGTTCTCGACATCTTTTCCTCACCATTACTAGCTTTTCCTTTGGCAAATATTTCCCTTCTTCCTTCCTTTATGACCCTCATTCTCCTTCTATATCTCTCTCTCTCTCTTTCTCTCTCTCTCTCTCTCTTTCTTTCTCTTTCTCTCTATCTCTCAAACTCGTTACCGTTCTCTTTTCCTCACTATCGCTATCCCTCGCCTTTCCCTTTGTTAAATATTGCCCTTCTATGCGATTTTCATAATCACACTTAAGCTCTACTGATTTTGTTATTTTCTTGCTTGTTGTGTGTTTACAATAGGACAAAGTCTAATACATTTAGAATGGGAAAGTGAACGTGTGACTGTATTGTAATATAAAATCATCATCATCGATTTAAATAAGTCAGTTAATTGACCAACAATGGCTTCCAAACATGTTAAGAATGGAAAGGCCTGTTAAAAGAGTATTATACTAATATAAATGATCCATTTTCAGAGAGAGTAAAACTATACACTGGAGTCTTATCCAATCCTGACCAGCTCCGTTCCGGAGTCAAGTCTATTATAATATCTGCTTCCGGTGAGAAGTTGCTTTTGGCTAGAGGCTTGTGCGGCTATATTATCCGTTGACTTCTCCATTTCCGGTTACACATTATTTATGTATGCTCCCAATCTCTGTCGGAGTGGAGCTACCCAAAGCCACTGCAATTCTGCATGCAAAAGTAATTATATGTGGACCCACACTGCTCCAAGCTGATGCAGAACCCATTTGGAATGCTTTGGGCGAGTGTCTAACTGCATCCATGACAGATAGATGGGTGTGTGTGCGAGTGTGTGTGTGTGTGTCCTTGCGACCCAGCTGGATATGAATCCTCCTGGCAAAACGAATAATTAATGTGTGTGTAGCAACCGGCTGTGGTTTTGTCTGTGCGGTTGCATATTACGGTACGAGAAGCTGCACGAGTTGGATATTTGCCGAGTTCGGTTGCAACACAGCAGACATGCTGCAGATACTTCTGTTTGACCGTAGATACTTCTGTTTTACTGTAGATACTTCTGTTTGAAATGTTTAAGCAGTTTCTTGACTGTCTGCATTAACGCGAGCCTCTTCCAATTTCAAATTCATTTACAGTTTGAATTAAGTTATCTTTGTATGTTCATCCGTTCCATTCATTAATAAGCTTGCATTAACTTATCTTTCTATTTCCATCCGTTCCATCTAGATGTCGCACACAGTTTGATTTTCACTTTAGTTCCCTTTCCATTTCGTTTCTTTATGTAATATTATACTACGAAGATCTCCTTTTCCAATCCGTTCCATCTAGATGTCGCACACAGTTTGTTTTTGATATTAGTTCCCTTTCCATTCCGTTTCTTTATGTAATATTTTATGACGAAGATCTCCTTTTCCCATCAGTTCCATCTAGATGTCGCACACAGTTTGTTTTTGACATGAGTTCCCTTTCCATTCCGTTTCTTTATGTAATATTATACGACGAAGATCTCCTTTTCCCATCCGTTCCATCTAGATGTCGCACACAGTTTGTTTTTCACTTTAGTTCCCTTTCCATTCCGTTTCTTTATGTAATATTCCTTTTTCATGTTAGTTCCATGTACATTCCGTTTCCTTACGTGTTATTATAGGATCAAGATTTCCTTTTTAAATACATTAAATTTTAATTTTTTTTTTTTCACATTTCGTTTTGTTCCAGTTACATAACTTCATCGTTCAAAATACAGTTTTTTGACTGCTTGTTTCAATAACATTCTTTTTCGCCTTTCTGTTACGTTTCATGAAAAACAGTTTGATTCTCAGTTGTTTTATGGTTAATGCTTGATTTATTTTGAAAATTCAGTTTCATACCGTTTCGTTTCAAATATATACAAACATATAGTACACATTTCATTTTCGGGTCAAGTTTATTTCGTTCCATTGCCAGTTTGTTTCATGTCCTGCAAATAGTTTACACAATTTCCTCTTTCCATTTATTTGCTGCGTGCTTAAATTTAATTGTGTTCCACTTCCATTTCGTTTCGTTCCGTAAACATACAGCACCCTGGGCTCATGCAATTTGTTAGCTTTTTTAATTATGTTCTATTGCCATTTCGTTTCATTTCCTGTGCACACATAGCACCCGCTTTCTTCTTTTGCCGCAGCCAAACTGTTAAATATGAAATAAATTTTGACAGGTGCGCTTATTACGGCAATTAATGTCCCGCTTCTCTCTCTCTCTCTCTGTTATTTTCTTTCACGGTCTCGCCACAATTAGGTGGAATGTACTTTCAAAGTGACATTTATCAAAAGGGCGCATAATTTATTAGGCAAAGTACGCACACACAAAAAGACAAAGACAGTCGCAACCAATGCAAATGTGTTAAAGAGAGAGAGACAGAATGTGGGCAAAAAATAAATATGCAATAAAAATAAAAGCCAAAATGAGCTGAATTAAGGGTATAAACGAGCGAGTAAACATGAAAGATTTGCGAGCCAGCTAAAAATCTGTGAAGTATCTTTTCATATTAACCCTCAAAAAACGCAATGCGCGCATACGTGCATGTATATATTTATATATACGCGCGTATGTGTGTGCAGTGGAATACGTAATGAGCACTTGCGGTACACGTAAACGTAAACGTCTAGAGCTGAATGCCAGCTACACTCCAAATACCAACAACAACAACTACAGCAAGCAGCGAGCAGCAGCAGCCGACGGCTGTTCACTCACCACTGCTAGCCACACAAACACGTACATGCACACACACACACATACATACAAGTGCTACGCTTTCTTGCTGCTGCTATTGCTATTGCTTTTGACTCGTCGTTCATCGTTCCCATTTAATGTTGCGCACACACACACACACGAACAGAGCACACAACCCAGCGCCCAATTTAGTCAGCGCCAGGCATTGCACATGTAGCGCTTGTTAGCATATTTCCTAGTGGGCTATTTTGCGTTTCGTGCTGTGCCCTGGCCACGACAGCATACAAATTTTGCTGCTGACGTTGGCAGCGACATCGGCAAGTTTCACGTAGTGCGCAAACATGGCGATGGCGTTGCCGTTGCCGTTGCGTTTGCATTTCGCTGCAGATATAGTGTGAGCTGTATGCGTGCATGTGTTCTCTGTGTGTGTGTATAATATTTACTTTTAAATTGCAAACAGGCTGTCCGAAGCAGGCTGGCCGTTGAGCGGCGCGTCGTCCAGCCCCAGCAGTGCAGGCCGTCCACCACCACCACCCCGCGCACACTGCACACACAAACCACCACTTCGCTGGCAGCAGCGACGCTGACGTTGGCCGCGACTGCGGCATATTTACATTTTGATTGGGAAACTGTTGAGGCGCATTTTGATGCCGCGTTCGTGGGTGTAGTTTAACAGGCTGCTGTCGCTGCTGTTGTTGCTGTTGTTGTTGTTTCAGTTGTTGCTGCGCCTTTTTCGTTTCATTTCGTTTTTACACTCTCTCACACAGACGCACACACATGCACAGCTTTGCAGCTTTTTGTGTTGTTGTTGTTGTCGCTGCTTTCTGCTTTGTCCAATTATAATTTGTTTCGATTTATCACACAACATTATTGAGACAACGAGCAACAACAACAACAACATGATTAATTGTGGGGGCCTTCGGATCTCTAATCTCTTAACAATCGCTATGCTATTTGTCATACGCTCAGATATCCGCTATTTTGTGCTGCTTAGTTTTGTGTTTCAGGTATTTTATATTTTTCAAATGGCAAAGCAATTTTTTATATATAATTATTGCGTAATGCCCGTCCGTACGACCTGCGGGACTTGTCACAGCCGCCGACGCGCTCATTACTTTTGAAATTATGCTCACTAATTAGTTTATGAATGTTGCGCGACGTCGCTGTCAGCGGCGACGCCGACGTCGACGTCAACGTCAACGCCTTTTTTGTGGCCAGGGTGGGCCTGAAAAATTCCAATTTGCCAGCGCTTGCGGGGTGTGGGTGGAGGGGGTGGGTGGAGGGGGAGGGTGGAGGGGCTGCTAGCTGACAGGCATTTTCCCCCTCGGGATGTTGCGAAATGTGCGCAATTTAAGAGATTAAATTGTTGTTGCAACATTTTGGGCTGTGCTTGTTGCCGTTGTTGCCGCTGTTGCCGCTGTTGCTGTTTAATCTTTAACTTTCAAATTCCAATTAAAGCGGCTATTTAAATTGCTCGCAATGATTTACAAAAGCCTTTCCAACCGTACTTGCCGCAAGCGCCACAAATTTGCATAATCATATCAAGAATGTGCCGCAGATTTCAAAAACTTCTGCTGAGTGTGTGCGAGAGAGAAAGGGAGAGAGAGAGAGAGAGAGAGAGAGAGAGAGAGAGAGAGTCTGTGTGTGTACATGACATTAGGCAAGTATTTACAGCCCATACATGTGTCATATGTGGACTTAATCTGATTAGTTTTGATTTGAAATTTTAGGCAATTGCTTTGCCTGTGTCTATTGTTATATTTGTAATGCTGATTAAGTTTCCCATAGATAAATCCATATATATCATCTTAGGGGATTCTTCAGAAATAGTCCAGGAACTCTAGCTATGCTTGGGATATCCCTGATCAAGTTTTTGCTCTATAAAATAAGTTTCACAGTCCTAAATGATGTCGAAAGTCTGTCAGGCTTTAACGAATTTCCAAGCGAAATAACTTTCTAGTTAAGACTTTATCAGTAAATGGCGTCTGGACCCTCATCAAGGACTTCCAGAATTTGGAACTGTTCAGTAAATGGAATAGACATTTTCAACGCATTAGACCCCTTTTAATAAAACAACAATCCTAAATTAAAACAGTTTCGTAAATAGAATAGAAATTGTCATTTTGTTAAACTCCTTGAAGTAGAAATATACAGAAATTGGAATTGTGCAGTAATTAAAATAGAGATTTCCACTTCATTAGACTCCTTGACTTTTAAACTCGCATATTTTTTCAACAGTTTTTCGGTTGCTTTTAACGTCGCTTAATGCTTGCAATTCTCAACGAGTTCAAGCTTCGAAAACGGAAACGAATTTTGCAATTCTTGGGTCTATTGATGATAAGACCAAAAGGCTTTTTATAATGTTATCTCTATATATAAAACTGTTTGTCCTGACTGACTGACTGACTGACTGACTGATTGGTGATCAACGCACAGCCCAAACCGTAAGAGCTAGGAAGCTGAAATTTTCACTGTAGCTACCTTATGTGATGTAGGTGCACGTTAAGACGGGGTTTCGGGAAATTCCACCCGCAAGTGTGGAAAAATCGCGAAATCGCGTTTGTATGTAACTTTTTTGTTTACCATCCGATCGGCCTCAAACTTATTTTCAAAGATCTTTGTTCAAATTCATTTGAGGGGTGTTTCACACTTTTAGGAAAATCCGTTCCTCCTTGGGGGAAATGGAGGTCAAAGATTTGGTGGGTGACGTTTTGTGTTCAAATTCGTTTCCAAAGATCTATAAGAAAAATCATTTGAGACGTGTTTCACACTTTTCGCAGAATCCAAACTTTTTCGGGTGGAATTCGACTCAAAGATTTTTTGTGCGAAGTTTTAAATTGTGTCCGATTTGCTTCAAACTTATTTTCAAAGCTCTACATAAGAATATAATGAATACGTGTTTCAGCGGTTTGGGAAATTCCACTCGCAACATTGGTAAATTGGCGGAAAACCTTTCTATGAAAATTGTTTGTTTACCGTCCGATAAGTTTCAAACTCATTTTCAAAGCTTTTTGAGAACGTTGATTTTATAACATACGTGCCACGGGCAAGGCCGGGATATACCAGCTAGTGTTATTATATATGTCATAATTTTGTCATAAATTGTGTAAGTAGACATTTGAGAAAGCATAAAGTATATATATTCTAGATCAGCATCAATAGCCGCGTTTATATAGACATATCCGTCCGCCGTCTGTATGTTTCTATGCTAAAGAGTCTTTCAGTTTTAAAGCTATCGACGTGATACTTTGCATATGTCGGATCTGATTGGATCGGTCGACTATATCATATAGTTTCCATATTTAGAATGGGTCCAAAATTAAGTTATTGTATGAAAAACCATACCGAAAATATCCTCACTTTCTTGTTATTATTGTTTTCTGTTTGGAACATTTTTGAGTATGTAATTTTTCAAGAACCCCATGAAATTAGCCTATAAACATAATTAAATTTGTACTATACGTAAGACTTTTGAGCTAAGCTAACATACTTTAGAATAAAGAACAAATCAGTCTTTTTCTGATCAGTTTAATCGGTTTATTTCTGATTAAGAAACTTGAGTTACGAGCAACATTTTAAATAGCGCTAGCTTATATAGCCCTACATCGGGATTCGAGCCCGAAACTTTGTTGTTCACTTCGATAACGCATCTACCGAGTTCTGTAAATTACCTTTAAAATAAAAGTATTATAAGTTAACTAAAATAACGTAGAATAAAGTCTTGAACTAAAGAGTTTTACTTATCGAGTGCCTACTGTAGCAATATTTTGACTTATTCAACACTCAATTCTATAGAAAATCCTATCCACAGACTTACAACTCGCATAGTTCTGTCGAAACTCAAGCGAGTTCCTAGGGAAATAACATTTTGTACATATTTTTTGCTTAGCCTTAAAATTGTTAATTAATGAAATACAATTTGTGCATATTTTCTTAGTTTCGGTGAGAAACGAGAACAAAAATGAGCGCATTCTTATTTTAAGAATTCGTAATCTTTACCTAATTGGATGGCAATCGATCACGCCTACATGAGATCATTAAAAATGCCCACACCTCCAAAAAGAGTTGTTTGACTGGATTTCAGCATTCGCTGGATATATATATATATATGGTTGAACTTTGTTCTCTTAATATACATGTGTACACAAGATATGATATGATTGTTTTTGTGGGAATTCCCAAAATGTCGATAAATATTTCGTTGTAAAGTTCTTTCTACTACAAAAGCTATTGTATTTGAGATACAAATTTGATATCTATATACATTTGATTCTCTTTAACAAGTTAAGTTAAGTTCTTTTTATACCCTGAACCCATTAAAAATGGGTAAACAGGGTATAATGTATTTGTGCAAATGTATGTAACAGGCAGAAGAAAGCACCTCCGAACCCATAAAGTATATATATTCTTGATCAGCATCAATAGCCGAGTCGATCTAGCCATGTCCGTCTGTCCGTCCGTCCGTATGTATGAACGCAAGGATCTCGGAACCTATAAGAGCTAGAGACTTGGAATTTTAGCTGTAGGTCCTCCTAGTCCCCGCGCAGATCGAGTCGATTCCGATAGTCGATAACTTGCCCCGTTTCCGAGTAATCGATACAAATCGATATCGAAATCCTGTTTTTTGGGCAATTTCGGTAAATAATATGAGCTAGAGTCACCAAACTTGACATGTAGCTTCTAGAATAGTATATATATATATCAAGTATCTTTCATTTTATACCTATCGCCTGTTGGAAGAAGATGGGGTATCCCCTAGTCGGGACCTCCCGACTAGAACGTCTTACTTGTTTTTCTTGTAGTACACATCCGTTCTCATTCAAGAAAAGTATCTTCAACTCTTTAATTCATCTCCATTAAAGCATTTTCCTCTCAAGTCTTAAGTGAAAATTAAGCTTCTGATACTATCGCCAAGTATTCATTTAATAGGTAGTTCTGACCTTGATGTACGGTCGGGAACGGATACGCCGGCTTCAAATTTAAGAGGCTTATCTCAATTAAGTCCTGGCCAAGAGGCTGCCTCGGAAAGGGCTTAGTCATTGTGCAATACCCTTTTTGAAAAGGAGCCGTTTTTGTTTCGTTCTAGCACAAAACCTTTTTTAATATAGACATATGTTTGGGAGTACATGATTTGTTTGCACTTTCAATTCTTGACATTAAACTTTATCGAGCGAATTTCGAAAGATCGAAAATTTGAACAAGTTTAAGGAGAGTAAAAACTCGTTCATAGTTTGTTGAAATCTTTTAGATATAATGAGAAATATGCTTTATACCTAGTTGAAGTGCTTTAAATATAATGAGAAGTAGCCTTTCATAAAATCCTTTAGATATTATAAGAAATACTCTTTTATAATTCTTTAAATATGAATGAGTAGTTCTCATAACCTGTTGAAATCCTTGAGATAGAATGATAAGTAGTTTTTCATAACTTGTTGAAATACTTTTTAAATGAGAAATAGTCTTTTATACTTTGTTGAGATCCTTGAGCTATATAGAGCAATAATATCTATAGGATAACACTCAAATTTAAGAACTTCTTCTATTAGCTGGGTATGTTAAAATTACTCTTAAGTTTTCATAGAGGTTTTCTATACTTCGTATGGAAAGTGTGCCAAAAGAGGTTTTTTATATTTCCATTCAAGTCTTCCCTTTTGAAGTTCTTTTTCTTTACAGTGTAATCTCAAATTTCCATTGAAGATATAAACAATTCTTAGGCATATTAATTAAAAAGTTAAGATACCTTAATATAATATTTAATTTATCTTTATTAACTTTTCAATAAAACCTATCCTTACTCCATTTCGCTTAGTTTAAAGCATTTTCTTTTCAATTTAACATTTTCCAAGTGATTTAAGGGCTCAAACTTTGACTACGCACTTTCATCAATATTTAAATGAATTTCCCTATATATATCCCTATCTAGATAATGCCGTTAACTGATGAAAGGCTCGAGAAAAGGGATTTTCGACAGGGACCGTCGACCTTTTGCTAACTCTTGATTGAATGTACGCATACTTTTTGCCCTGACTGTCAGAGTTGTATCCGCAGCCGGATTTCCTTTCACATCTACTTTATTTGTTGCCGCCTCCATCTGCCCCTCCTCCTTCGCCTCCCCCGCCTCCTACCATGCTAAGCATCAAATTGGCGTGAACATAAAAAAGTTGTTCGCGTCTTAGGCGAACTTTTGCACAAGTTCTCTCCCCATCTCTCCCTCTCTCTCACTCTCTTGAAGTAAGGCTTAAGTTTTTGGGTAACTTTTGCCGTTATTTTGTTGGAAGTTCTGTCGTGTAAAGTGCCGCGCCCCGCTTGGCCCTAAGCCCATATCAACTTTTCGCATATTTTTTGGACTCGTAACTTGTCAGAATCAAGAGTTTCAAAAGCTGTGTGCGAGTGTGTGTGTAAGTGTGTGTGTGTGTGTGTGCATAGGTATCTTACGGCTACCGTCGCTGTCGGTAGGTAACTTTAATGAAATAATTTATTATCGGCAACGCCGCACACGTTTAATTGAAACTAAAATATTTTTGATTAATTATAAGGCAACAGCAGAAGCGGCAGCGACAGCGGCAGCAGCAGAAACCTTTTGTTTTCATACAAACTGCGCCAAAGCCAGCGGCGTCGGCAGCACACGAGCGGCCGCTCGGCCCGCGCTGCTCTCTTTCTCCCTCTCTATCGCTCTCTCAAGGCTGTGGGTATTCGGTATCATGCTGAGTGCTGCTGGCGTCGCTGCTAGCGTTGTTGTCGTCGTCGTTGTCTTCATTGCCCAACCTTTTGGCCCCCCCTGCGCTGACGTTGTCGTTCGTACCGCTAACGTTTGTCACAACATACACTCACACACACAAACGTACACGTATATATAGGTATATGCTCGCATATGCATTGAGTTCGACTGTCCGCTATGTATTCGCCTCTCTGTTTTGCGTCGCTCATTTGCCGCGCATACACAGTTTCGTCAATTCGCCTTTCGCTTCTCTATTTGCCTGCTGCTCTCAGCGACCCTCACGTACATACGTACATACATACATATACATATTTCGTTTGCTTTTTGCCTCTTGCTTTTGTTGTTATTTTCGCTTCGCTTCGCTTAATGCTTTTTGGTTTTTCGGTTCGGTTCGGTTTGGCTTGGCTTGGGCCGCTGCATATGGCTTCGCTGTTGACGCCGCTGCTGGCAGCGCTGCTTTAGTTGTCAGTTGCTATACCTACTCCATTCCACACATCTTCGCCGCTGCTGCTGCTGCTGCTACTGCTGCTGCGGCTGTGTGGCTGTCACTGGCAACCAGTTTGCTGTGGCTGTGGCTTTGCCTTTTCGCCCATTCGCATTGCTCGTTTCGTGGCGCGTATCTTGTATCTGGGCATTCAGTCAGTCAGCAGCCCCGTTGCCTAACTTATGAGGCCAGCATATTATTTTTATCTTCTTCTTTTTACTATTTTTTGCCTACCCCCGATGAAGACAACGACGACGACTGTCACTTTGTCTGTTTGTATGCATGTACGTGTTTATGTGTGTGTGTGTATGTTTGTGCACTATATGGAAAATGAGGACGAAGCGTGCAGTGAGAAAACTCATTATTATGCTCTGAGCGCCAGCCGACGCTTGAGCTCTGCCGCTGTCGCCGTCTCTGCTGCTGTCTGTGGCTCTGTGCACGCGTAGATAATAAAGTAACACAAGCTAACAGGGTTGTCGAGTGTACTCGATTGCTATGTGTATATGCGGGCAAAGAGGTGGCAAATATAGGAACAGAATGCAACTCTATGATTTATTGAGGCTGGGAAGGGAATTGTTTTTGATTTAAAATATATTATGTGCATATATGCAGTATTAATATATTAAAGAATTATAATATATATTTTAAATAATAATAAACCTTTTATTTATAGCTGTGACTAGCTATATGAATATATGTTTAACCTTTAATTAAATTATTTCAAATTCAAATCTCAAATCTTGTTAATTTTAATTTTTGCATGTTTTGGTGCGCTGACAACCCTAGCGCGCCTGTGGCTGCATGCCACGACCGCCAGCAACAGCTTAGGCAAGCACATGCACACATACAAAGGCGCCCATTCGCATGCACACTCACACACACACACACACACACACACACGCACACACACTTGCACACGCTGAGTGCACATAAACATCTGCTGCTGCTGTCGCTGTCGCTGCTGCGGCTGTGGCTGCTGCTGTTGACGTCGCTGGTAATTGGGAATGGTTGAATATGAGGCATGAGGCATGCGGCAAGCGGCAAGCGGCATGGGCTGTGAGCCGTGAGGCAAAAGCATGATTATGATGATGCTGAATGATGTTGATGTGACGTCACAGCGGCAGCGCGTATTGGGAAAATCTACTGGCAGATACAAAGCCGCGCGTGTGTGTGTGTGATTGTGTGTGTGTATCTCTATCTGTAGCTCGGCATGCGCCCTGAATACAACGAATGTATCTGAATCTGAGCTTGCTGCTTGCCTCGGCCCCGGTCATTGCTTGCGGGATTTGTCGACGCGGAGTCGGCGGCAGCAGCGCAGCAGCAGCAGCAGCAGCGAATGAGAAAGAGAAACAACAAAAAATGAGAGAAAAAAAACAAAAGTCGACACAACACAAATTAAACTTAAATGCCCCCCATTCACTTGGAGGCTGCTACCGGAGTTGCTGTTGTCGTTAGCTGTGCCCCTTGTTGTTGCTGCTGGGAATCGTCGTGCCACTGGCCACGACTTGAGCTGCAACTGCAACTGCAGCAGCAGCAGCAGCAGCAACTGTGGCAGCGTCATCGTCATCCATCTGGGCACATTATTTAGTTTCTTTTTCTCCTCTTGTTGTTGTTGTTGTTGTTTTTGTTGTTGTTGCTGCTGCTGTGGCGCTTTATCGCATTTATTGCCGCACGGCGTCTCAATTAAGCTGTTAAGACCAGTTGAGGCCAATCTATCGACGGAATTAAAGCCAATCAATAATTTACGACAAGCCGCAAGAGCTACAGCCCAGAAAGCCCGAATCGCAGACAGGATGAGCTCAATCAACGTACATTTTGGTTGCATGCACCAAAAAGGGGGCAACGGGCAACGAGCAGCAGGCAGCAGAGTTGCCACATAACTTAAAATGGCGTTCGGAGAACACGCCGAGCTCGGGTTAATGTCGTGGACCCCTATTTAACTGCAGGCTCTGTGACTAATGCCAAACGTTCAGCATTAGAAATTAATGGTCGAGTCTCGCACAATCAAAGAAACTTAAGCTACATCAATCCAACTATCTATAAACCATGTATCTATCTTTGTAATTCATTAGAAATCGTTAATAGATACTTTAAAATGCAGAGAAACCTAATCTACATCGATCCGAATATATCTATATCCCAACTATCTATCTCTGTAATTCATTAGGAATCATTAATAGAGTCCTTGTAACATCTATGTTTATATATTTTGATCCATCTAGTTATCTATCTTTCTATTAATGGTAGTCTTTGAAAACAGAGAAACTTGAACAGCATCAAACCAGCTATATCTATATGCTATCTTTCTATCACTAGAAATCATTTAAAGTGGCAGAAAAACTTTTGCATCAACTATCTTTATATCCATCTATCTATCTATCTATGAATAGTCGATTCTTAAACAAAGAGAGAAACTTAAGCTACATCAAATTCTATTCTATATACCATATTTCTATCATGAGAAATCAGAGAATCTTTTATTACATCTATCTATCTATCTATCTATCTATCTATCTGTCTATTAATGATGGAGTCTTTTACAAAGAGGAAAACTTGAATTCAACTATGTCTATAAAGCAACAATCCATCTATTTTATTCATTAAAAAGCAGATCAACTATTGTAACATCTGTCTATCTCTAGTTATCTATCTATCTATTAATAGTTGTGTCTTTAACAAACAAGGGAACTCTTGTAACATCTGTTTATCTATCTATCAATCTTTCTATTAATGCTGGCCTCTTTACAAAACTTAAACTAAGTCAATCCATCTATATCCATATACCAAGTATCTATCTTTGTAATTGCTTAGAATTTATTGAAAGATGCTTAAAAATTCCGAGAAATTCTTGTAGCATCTATAAATCTATCTATCTACCTATAAATATGAATATATCTTTAGCTATATATCTATCTATCTATCATGTATTTATCCATCTACCTATATATCTATCTATCCATCTATATATCTTCCCAGACTCTTTAATAAATAGAAAAACTTAAGCTGCATCAATACATCTATCTATCATTAAAATCATTTCATCTGGCTATAAATCCATCCTCCAATCTATTTAGCAACCCTCTTTTTTTATCTACCAACCTTTTTATATGTTAGCAATCCATTAGATAGTCATTTTCAAATATAAGAAAACTTTTACTACATCTATATCTCCATCTCTGTATCTCTATATGCAATATTTTCCTCTACATATCGCATCCGAGGATATTTCATCTGAGGAATCCATTAGAAAATAATGGTATACTTCTTTATAAACAGAAAAACTTAAGCTAAGTCCATCTCTCTATTCACAATCCATACATAACTAGCATTAAAATCCACGAGGAATTAGTAATTTATCAGAAATTGACGAATCAACGAACTCAATCTCAATCTATATAGAATCTATGTATACATTCCTTTGTACTATACTACTTATATCCCAGCAATCTATTAAGTCTAGTCCAGTAATAAACTTCAACAAACAGAGAATTATTAATAACATCTCTATCTACATTAAACCTAAATATATCTATATAATTCACGTAATCCTAGTCTATATTTAAGGAGTCCAGGAAGCGACTCACAAGAATGATATAACTTTTAGCTATATCATATAACGATTGCAGTTCTCGACATATAAATGATCTATATTTACTCATTTATTAAGGAAACTGAACAAATAGGAGAAGTTTTAGTTAAGGGCCTTGAAAAGTATGCTGATAATTATATTTTATAGTATTATTCATTATTATTATTTACCAACGTTTTTTGACTTAAATTCTAAGAAATACGGGTTTCAAATAACCTGACTTATAATAATTTGAAATTGTACAAAATATATTGTTTATAAGCTGTTCTGCAGCATAATCTTGGACTATTTTGGGAGTTCTAAAAATAACACATGGAATTTCTTTTGGAACCTTTTGACGTACATAACTTAAAACTGGATTTCCCTCTTTCCCTAGATTCTGTATAAAACTAAGAGCCTTAATTGGGAGTTATTTCTAATATACACAAAATGTTTATAAGTTATATACTTATATATTTATATTTCATTTAAATATTTGAATATATACATATTTTCATACATAGATTGTAAATGCTTTTAAGAATTTTATCTGTGGTTGAAAACTTCATGAGTTTGTTTATGTCGCAATGCATGATTTGTCACGGGTTCGGCATGCGAGATGACTCAAATGTCAACTTATAGGGCTAAGCTTTAAATTGATAAAAAGCAGACTGAATAAAATTAAGCGCATTTGTGTAATTAACGTGGAGCATACGAATACGAATACAGAACTGTACTGGGAAACTTAATATTTTTAACTGTTCTATAAAGGGATTTCATAAAGCGATTCATGGAATACTCTTATAAAAAGATAACCCTTACTTACCCTAACTGAGTTTTTACCAAGGGGAAAGACTTTGTTCTTGAGCTATTCGAGTAGTTTCTTTGCTATCCAGTGTAATATTTAAAAACTCGAGATTCTTAACAAATCCCGAGTAGACGATTAACTTCTAGAAACGATTAAAAAACTCAGGCTTCCTGTCAAACTCCGGATTGATTAAGTTCTAGTTACCAAAGTTGCAATATAAAAAACAATTGAAATATATTTGAAAAATCAATCTTGACAAACTTCGAATATTTTTCAGAAACTCCACCAAACTAATCCGATAACATCTAAAGTCTAGTAGAGGAAAGGAAAATCTTAAATCGAGGCACAATTTGTTTAACAAGCACTTTAACAAGCAAGTTCATTAGAAGATCTGCCAGCCAGCACCTGTTTGCATAATCAACGGCAAACGATTGCGATTAGAGCATTAGACCAGGAGCCACAGAACCGGTAAAAACGGCAAAAAGATGTAGAAGAAGAAGAACAACAACAACAAAGAAGAAGAAGCTAAAGAAACATCTGATGAAAGAATGTGCAAAGTGCAGACGTCGACTGATTGGAGAGCTTTTTTTTTCTTTTTGCGCGAAGACTTTATGAATAGAGGAGGGAAACAAAAACAAAAACAAAGCAAATGCTGATTGTTGATTCACATGTGTGTAGACTATTTGTGTGTGTGTGTGTGTGTGTGTGTGTGTGTGTATGTGTGTGTTTTAGTGTATTAGTTGCCTACGTGCAAATATGCAGTTTCTGTCTACGGAAACAACGAATTGCCAAGTGGGCAGATTTTAGCAGAGCGAAAAAAATCTCATTTACGGGAAACATACTTAACTTGAACTGTAAACCAAAGAATATTATACTATACAAGACTATACAAGACTATACAATACTATACAATACTATACAATACTATACAATACTATACAATACTATACTATACTATACTATACAAGACTATACTATACTATACTATACTATACTATACTATACTAAACTATACCATACTATACGCTTATCTAGAATCAAGATATATGTATATACGATATTTTTTATTATATTATAACATAACATAGTTTTTTTTCTGTCATCTTCAAAGAACTACGAAATGTTAGGAAATATTATCAGACTAGCAAGAGTGCTCTAGTGGGGAGTGGCCGACTAGGGGATACCCTGAAACGTCTTCTACCAAAACCAAAGGCAGCTCTCGCAAGGGGGGTACTTGAAAGTGTAGGGTAAGGTAGGGAAAGGTACTTGATTTGTATGAACTATTCCGAAAGCTACAAATTTGGTGACTCTAGCCAAGAAAACCTATTGCGATAGCTGCCATGATAGAACTCGCAATTGAGGAATACCTTTTCTTTCAGATGTAAAACAAGTTTTTAAATTGCAAATATTTGTCAAACTGAAATTTTAACTTTTATGTATATTTTTCGCTCTATTATTATCTTTGACAGGGGTTCAATAAATAAAAATCCATCTAACTTTTGAAAAAGTACAGCTTTACTATAGATTTAACCAAATCCATAGACTAGCCTCAAATTCGAACCCGATTCTTTGTTATTTACTTGCTTGAATAACTGAAATACATAGAGAACTCAACTGGGGACTTCATATGGAATATAAACTTTTCGAAAGATCAGCTAATATACGTCTGATGCAATTATATATGAGAATTAAAAACTAAAAGCCTACAAAGTTGCCTTGTAATACCGAATACTAATCTATTACAAAGAAAAAATGATCTAAAAATGATGAATCATAAAGTAAATGTACGTTTTTTTTCATTGTTCATGAGCTTTGAGCCTGACAAATGTTAATTTTGGACAGCTTTATAAATCATTCAACAGCAAAATATTGTATGCATATGTATTTGATGGGAAGTGTGAGTTTTCTTTAAGAAAATATGACTACACCTCTGAAAATACAAAGTTTCAACAAAGTATGCAAACGTTCTTTTTACACAGATTGTTAAGGATTATAAATTTAAATAAGGAATATAGGACTATTCCTGGTTGTTTATAAGGGAAATATATGTACTTCACATTATCATGGTACCTACATATATAAAACATGAAATTATATGTCAGATGTCTTTACTCCACATTATAATTTAAGAATTTCCAAACTTAACTTCTATCAGAATTCCTGCGGAGTTACCTATTTCATTGCTAAGACTCGTTTTTTATACACATTTTACAGATTTAAGCGCATATTATATCATATTTGCAAGAAATATATCATTTTCACAGATGTTTTCGGCATACAAAATCAGTGGAAACATTTAAAGTACAGCTTATCGAGCATATAGACTGAATTGCCTTTAGTCAGCCCAAAATAAAACATTTTTATACAATATACGAATCTAAAGAGGGCGTAGGATTACGTTTTTGCACATACAACAGTCGACTAATTGGCGGTTTTCTGTTACCTGAGCCTCAAATTCGGGGCGTTAAATCCAGAAATAATGCTAGATGTGTGCGGGGCAACACTGGTAAGGCAGCACCGTTACTTGAGGCCAATGGTTGCCGCTGGAAACACCTGGGATTAAGACAGTGCGAATAAATATACAGCTAACTACCCTTAGATAATCCTATTTTTGTGTTTTACATAACTTTCTACGGATATACATATATAAATATACTATGTACACACTTTTCTGCACTTCATTTCAATAAAAACTCACCGAAATGCTGGCTTATGTACACGTATTGTATATAGATTTCAATACGTATTCACATACATACATACATATCGTATAACTTACTTCATTATATATACTTAAGTATGTGTGCACATCCGTGCTCTGAGCAAAGATCAAAGCAAAAATGCTTGCTTATGTATGTGATATATGTGCACACATACTCAAGCTGAAGGGCAATCCATGCCAACGCGCTTATATACCAGAAAAACATACACGCTTCTTCAATATGTGCACACATGTATGTATATAATTCTTTTTGTACATAAGCCAAGTACGGATACGCGTCGACAATGAGACAGCCGACAGCCCTTTCCTTTCACACAAATGTGTGTGGCACGGCACGACAGCGCGAATCGAAGAAACAAAGAAACAGCAGGCACAGCAGAAGAGCCAAAAGGCAACGGCAACAGCAACAGCAACAGCAACAACACGGGCAACGGCAACGGCCAGACGTCGCCAGATATATACAGCTCAGTGCAAAGCCAACTTCGAACGAGAACGGTTCGTTTAGCGGTCGCAAGCAGCGAATGAAAAATAAAAGCCGTCGCCGTTTCGAGTGCGCCGTATGAGAGTAGCAAAAGAGACCAACGCAAATAAAATCGTGGACGTCGCGCACGAGTGTAAGCGAGAGCGAGTGCGCAGCAGTTGCACGCCCAGTGAGAGTTAGTGTGCGAGCGAGACAGCATTGTGGCAGCCACTGAGCGCGCAGTAGACAAAAAGGAAAACGTAAAATAGCCAGCAGAGGGCAGGCAGTTGGCCGCAGTCAATGTAAATAGGCGTTGCATATGTGTGTGTACGAGTAAATAAGACAGCGTAGGCAGCGCCGCAGCAGTGGTCTCATCAGTTGAACGCGAAACGTTGAGTCGAGCAGACGTGCGCGCATATTCGCCGCCAAATCATAAAGTGCTTCAACTTCACAGCCAAAGTACATGGATTAAGTGTAATGAAATAACAATAAATAAATAAAAAATATTTATAAATATAAAAATAGTTAATTAAATAAATCATATATAGCAACCAAATATTGGAAACGTTGCTTACTAGAAATTTCCTTTGTGTCTCGTGTGACAAATGCCGCAACAACAACGATAGCTGTGGCCAGCAAACAGCCTGCGCTTTATATACACAACGACGTCTATGTAAACGTCGCAGTCGCAGTCAACATCGCAGTGCGCGTCAGCAGCGTTTCTGAGCTCGTGTGTGTGTGTGTGCGGAAAACATAAGGCAAAGCATAATACACAATAAAGGTGCACACGAAAGCAAATAACCCAAAGTGACAGCCGCAGCAGCGCTCGAGTTTCTATGCTGTGCGAGTATTAGTGTGTGTATGTGTGTGTGTTGAGAAATATCAAAAGCAACGAAGTAGCGGAGTAAAGTGTAAAGCAAGCAATAAAACGTAGCAGCGCAAACAGCTGAAGCTGAAGCTGAAGAAAGAAAGGCACAAGAAAAATTGTTGAAAATCTAATTAAAACGAAACGCAGAAATTATATGTGTGTATATTTGTGAAAGTGTGCGTGGAAATATGCCAATAGCTGCACATTGGATTATTACAACAACTACAACAACAACAATAGCAACTGCTGCATCGCGTTTTGGATTACGTTAAATACTTGCAGCAATTGGATAAAAACAACAACAACAACACAAAATGCCGCGCATTCAACTGGATTAGCAGTCAATTCTACACACAGGTAATGCAACACACACATACAACCGGAGTAAGAAGAAGACTGAGCGAGATTTGCAATTGCATTTATTTATGTGTGCTCTCTCTCTCGTTCTTTATCTCTCCGCTGTTGTCATTTTACAACACTGTCGTTGCCGGCCTGTCAGCGCACAGCTGTTGCGCTGCCCCCCAAATTAAATGAATCTCTCACACTCGCTCTCACTCCACAAACAACAACAACTGCCTGAGCGCGCCTTCAGTCAGAAAAGAAGTCGCCGAAGAAGGGGATGTAGCAGCAACAGCGTTTTGTGACCCCCCAACACACACACAAACACTCACACTCACACAAAATCTACATTTGCGATTGGCAAGCGAGCTGCGAGTGTATTACATACACATACATATCTGCTTTACATATTGCTGTTACATATTTACATACATGTACTTTACATACTGTTGTTCAATTTTAAGTAATGCATATAAAAATATATACAGTAAAATAAGCCTTTAAAACTGTAAACTTTATTTTGTCACGCTGCTTTTGCAGAATGGAAAGTAGTGCGTGTGCCTGTGTATATATATATGTGTGTATGTATATGTGTGCGTGTGCTTAAAAGAGGAGATAAGGCCTGGCTCACTGTCGCATTCACCCTTCCGTTGCATTTCTCATGCGCTGCCTTTTGCGCAGCGCACCGCTGCAGTCGCCTAGGCCGCGCTTTGTTCTCAACGTTAACTCACGTGAAATTCCGCTGCTTGCTTATTTTTTTTTTCTTTATTATCCTTTTCATGTTTCGTACTCACAGTGTGTTTTTTTTTTTCGCTTGCCTCTGCCTGAGCTGATTTTGCTGGGCATGGGCAAGGGTTAAAGTTGGGTACGCTGTGCGTGTGTGTGTGTGTGTGTGTACACTTAAATTTATGTAAAAAGGATTTTAAAGCCCGCTCGTTCGTCCCTGAATACATTTCATATTCATTCATATTTACATTTTCTGTGTGTCTGTGTGTGAGAGAGTTCTTGTTGGTCTGAAAAGTTTTGTGCAACTTTTTACTGGCGCGCGTTGATGCAAAAACAACTTGAAATTATTTGGAAATACGTTTAGCATGAAGCAGACCATTTCGCACTCGCATTTGTTTGAGTTCAATTTAAGCCATTTTCATTTGGCCAGGCGTACATAACCCAACTTATCTGTCTGTTAAACAGACACCCTCCGCTCCCCGCCCCCTTAGGTGTCATGCATGTATGTGTGCAGAGTGACCCTTTGCAGTCGTTAACATTCCCATGGCAACTCTCTAAAGGCAGCTTGGGGCGGAGGCGGGGGCAGGGGCAGCAAGCATCCATTATCCATCGACTGATTGCATATGAAAGCCTTCCCACACACACACACACACATGCTCACATTTATATATACATATATATGTATTGTTTTATGTGCTGCGCCTGTGTCCTGGCCAGAAAGGAGCGGCAGCTTTTGGCCAGTGATTCAACAGTTTTGACTTTCAATTACGCAGTACACGGCAATCATGTGCGTTGTAGAGGAGGGGGGGCAGCTCCTAATATGAGGGTTATGAATTTAACATGAGCTGCTGCCAACATTGAGAATTTCTCTGTTTATGGTCCAGCCCGATAAGTGTGTTCTCTATAAGGTGCGCCCGCCTATAACAGCGCACTATTTTCTTATCATTATGCAGTTATATAAGATTGACTAAAACAGCTGTTCTCTTGCTTTCGGCTTTATCTTTTATTGTTTTAGTTCACACACAAACTCACAGAGGCCAAAGACGTTATGTAGAATTTAGTTCATGTGTGTGTGTGCGTGTGTGTGTGTGTGTTTCCCCCGAAATGGTTGAGTGGAAATTGAAGATGTGTGTTGGCAACTTGAAGCGCTTTTTATTGTGTTTACATATTGTATTCTAAGGATTATTTGATGAGCAAGAGCATACAGTGAATGCTTGAAGAAAAGATGGGAAACGGGCTTTCAGAAGTAAATCTTAATGCAAAAGATTCGTATTTCTGGACGTACCATTTCAGTGAATTAGGAATAATGAAGTATAAAAGCTTTTATTTATTTATATTTTTGATTTTAACTTACGGTTTTATTTTTATGTATATCTTATTTATATTTTATATTTTAATTATTATTTTATTTTTATGCATGCCTGATTATTTTATTTGTATCTATTATTTTATTCCAATTTATTATTAAATATTTTTTGATTATTATTTTATGTTTATTTATTTTTGAATATATTTTTTTTTTATTTTTTTTTATTTTTATAATTTTACAATATATATTTATTTATTATTTTATATTTTATTTTCGAGCTTTTAGTGTACCCACTAAATTGCATTTTTCTAATATATTTGCCTGGCACTTTATGAATTTAACTTTTTTTACATGCAGTGAATACCCCTACTCGCTGCTCTCTTTTTGCCATTCATGCATATGCATAAATGGGTATGAGTGTGACTGTGTGTGTGTGTCCATATTTGCATTTGTTATTTGTCGTTTGGGCTGCATATTAAATTTCTACTATTTTTTCTCTCCTTTACTTTTTGCAGAAACAAAAGCGAATTTAGCGCGACTTCTATTATTATTATTATTATTATGATGACGCCGGAGTCGAAGGCAACAACAGCAACAGCAACAACAACAATGGCGAATACACAAAAGCCAGCAGCTGCGTCGGCCTCTTCGTCGTCGCCGCCGTCGCTGCATTTGTCAACACTGGCATTGGCTGCGAATGGGCAGGCGACTAAAGCGACGAAGGCGGGCAAAAGCTTTGTCAGCAATCTGAACAACAACAACAACAACAACAGCAGCAGCAAAAAGCATGCAATAAATATAACGGCTACAAGTGCTGATAAAATGCAAATGCAAAAGCAGCAGCAACAACAACAACAACAAAACAGTGTAGCAAACGGCATTAAAATAAAAAGTGAAAACAGAGCAACAACAACAACAACAGCAACTAATGCATTCACACAATGCACAACAGCAACTGCAGCAACAGCAAACGCGCTGCTCGAGTGCAGCAGCAACAATAACAACAATAACAGCAGCAACAGCATTAAGAAAGAATCAACACCTCCAGCAGCAGCAACAACAGCAACAACAACAACAGCCGCTGTTGTGGAGGGTTCATCATTCGCCTCGTCATGTTCATCATCCTCCTCCTCGTCATCTTCGTCCGCCTGGTCCAACATTGAGGACGCCAACAGCAACGGCGGCGCCTCCGCGGACGAGGAGCACGCAAACGAAGAGGCGCCATCAGCTGCTGCAGCAGCAGCAGCAACAACAACAGCAGCAACAACAGCAGCAACAACATCGTCAACAACATCGATGATGACAACGCCACGCCCCGTGCTTCTAACGGCCGTCAATGCGCACATCATTTGCCACTTGTGCCAGGGCTATCTGATCAATGCGACGACCATCGTCGAATGTTTGCACTCGTGTAAGTACCCCAGCAGCTACAACCCCAAATCCACCCCCTCTCACCCCCCGTGCACTCTAATCCCAACTCAAGACCCCTTCAGCCAGCACCAAAGAGCCACTCGTGGATAGGCGCAGAGCTAATTAGAGTTAGTTAGTGGGCTATAGGCGACTAGCCGGATGCCCTGTACTTATCAGCTGCGAGCTAAGCTAAAAAAAGGGTGAAAATCGATATTTATCGATTACCGATGAACTGAAGAAGTTAGAGGACATTTGATATGAACATGATTCGTCGATCGATACTTATCGATTGCCGATGAACTGAAGAAGTTAGAGGATATTTGATATGAACAGGATTCGTTTTTGCTCTTAAAACAATTGATATGTCAAATAGAAAGCTCTTGTATTTCTCTGTAAACCTTGATTAGTAATCGATATTTATCGATAGCCTCGGAACTGAACATGTAACAGCTTATTTGCAATAAACATGATTTGTTTGTGCTTTTCAAACAATTGATATACCAAATTGAAAGACCATTTAGCTCCTATAGACTCTTATAGACCTAGTCTAGTAATCGATAGTTATCGATTTGAGGAAAGTTATTAAAGAAGAGGAAAAAGATAGTTCATGGAGTCGCCAAACTCACTTTCAGCCCCTTTAACTCACTTCCACAAAACCAATACACCCTCTTTTATGCGTTACAGGGTATACAACAAACTGACTAAAGCTTCCCCCCCCCCCCCCCCCCCTGGCGCTCTCTCCAGTCTGAGCCTGTGCAATAGACGCCAAGCCAGATGCTGCCTTGGCGATAAGTTAATGGGCACCATTAATGAGCCAGCTTTTGCTGCTGCTGCTGCTTCTGCCGCTTCTGCCGCTTCTTTCTCCACCTGTGCTTTGCATACATACCTCAAAAAACATCTTCTATATAGCCGCAAGTGCTCTTGTCTCGAAGCTGAAAAAGCATTTCGGGCTGGAGTTAGATGTATGGCACATATGTCTGACTAAATAATTACAAATGGTTCTGCGAGAATACTCGGCTTAATAACTGCTGAACCATAAATCAGACAACTTTCAAGTGGAAAACTCAAACCTCTCTCTCTCTCTCTATCCCCCCTCCCTCTCCCCCACTCTTCTGCCCGCCAACAGACTTGGTTTCAACTGTTGCAGTGGGAAAAGTGAAAAACCAGACAGGCTAAAAGAAGAAGACAACGTTTTAGTTGTCTTTTGAAAATTTCGTTACTTCAATTTCCGGTTCGAGCGTCGAGCTACAGTTTTTCCTGCTCTTTTCACGCTTTTACAGCGACATTTTTCACTTTTATTTCCTTATATTTTAAGCGCAGTCAGCTAAAAGTCCGCTTTAAGTTCTTTATTGCTGTCAGATTGATTAGAAATTAAATGCAGCTAAGTTAACATTTGCTGTCAACATTATTGCTCACCTTTAAAGCACTTTTCAACACTAGAAACTTAGGTTTTCTTCTTATTTAAGTTTTTTACTTCAAGCGCAGCCAACTTAATGTGTACTTAGTGCAATTAAGTGCTGCCAGATAGTTGACATTTATGAGTGCCACGAATGTCAAAGTTATTCTATTCTCAATTTGCAGACTTGTCAACATTATTGCATTGCACACACTTTCCAACACTATAAACTTCAGTTTTCTTCTTATTTAAGTCTTCTAGTCCAAGCGCAGCCAACTTAATGTGTACTAAATGCAATTAAGTGCTGCCAGATAGTTGACATTTATGAGTGCAACGAGTGTCTTTTGATAATTAGACAAAGTTATTCTATTCACAATTTGCAGAGTTGTCAACATTATTGCATTGCAAACACTTTCCAACACTAGAAACTTCAGTTTTCTTCTTATTTAAGTCTTCTAGGCCAATTAAGTGCTGCCAGATCGTTGACATTTATGTCATTTACTAATTAGACAAAGTTCCTGCTTTTACAACACACACAAATTGGAGCGCCAATTCTTCTCTCTGCAATTGTGACATTCTAATCACATCCCGGTGCGGCCATTAAGCGCTGACTGCCAATCGAAATGCAGTTAGCCGCCCATTGTGCGCCACTCAGTCTGTCAATCAGTCAGTCAGTCAGCCAGCCAGTCAGTCAGTCAGTCAATCATTCAGCCAGTTAAATCTGACAAACCGAATGTGTCGATGGCATTTCATGTGCTCCCGAGGCTCATTTAAATCTGTTGCTCGAGCTGGACACACATCTCACATGGCCACATGCTGGGAGAGGGGGATGCTGAGCCTTGGTTAGAGTTGCCACCCCGTCTCGTTTGGCGTTTGTAACGCACTAAATGGATGCCAGCAACAGCTGTTGCCTTGTTTCTATTTTCATATATTCTTTTTTTTTTTTGGTTTGCTGTTAACTTTGTTGCATTTGCAGAGCTTGCCTTGCTGTAGTGGCAGCTACTCGAGGCCATTCGTCCTCGTGGCGCCACCCAACCAGCTCCCAATACTGTCACTTTTCTCTCTCCTCTCTCTCTCTCTCTCTCTCTCCCTCTCTCTCTCTCTCTCTCTCTCCCTCTCTCGTTGTCTGACAGACAGACAGACAAGCGTAACAGGCGCACCGAATGTGTTGCCTCCGTTGGCGCTGTCTCTGCCTCTGCCTCTGCAACTTTATACTCCGCCCGAATGCTGCCACAAGTTGTGTCTGGGTCCAGTCTCAATCTCTGTCGCTGGTGCTGTATGTTCCTGTCGCTGGTTGACAGTTGTTGCGCTCCGTGGGACGACGGACAGCATCAGACACTCTGCCATTGACATTAAAGTCAAAACAAACTTTTTTTCTTCTTTCTTTCGCTGTTGATACTCTGTTCCCAAGAGGGGGAATGGGGGTGTATTGGTTCGCGGGTTGAGCGCTCAAAATTGCCCGCATCAAAATTGGGTTTCCTATTATCTTGACATGCTCCAAGAAAATCGAAGAGATCTGTATAAATGTATACAAAGTATCACAGTTTTTCCAAAAAGTAGCTAAAGTTCTGGATAAATGTATATATAAACCTTATCCTTGTATATATATGTATATTTTTTTTAAATTTCAATTTTGGTCAATTCCAAATTAAAGGAATTTTTCTCCAATCTTTTATACTCTATTTCCTGGGGGAAAAATGGGGTGTATTGTTTTGGATCTTGAGATAAAAATGTGCTTCATATGATTTTTAATAAATCTTTATGTACCATAATGTGACAGTTTTTTGAGTTATGGATTTCTATAAATAATGTTATAAATGTATTTTTTTGGTAAATTCCAAAAGTCCATAATTATAGTATAATATAGTATGGTATATACCATAGTATTAATTTTTCCAAGAAGTAACTTTATATATTTATTTATATTTAATTGCAATTCCAATTCTGGTTAATTCCAGTTTATGAAAGTTCTAAGCTCTTATTCTGAATCATTTTGATTACCAATCTCATGTAGGTCTTCTTTCGAACCATTCTGAATCTAATTTCCTGTTGCTCTACCCTCGAAATATTTTGCTTTCTTATTTTAAGTAGCTGCCATTGTGAATTATTTTGATTTCTAGTACGTTTGTAGCTACCATTGTGAACCAACTTAATTTCTAGAAATTTTCGTTAGTGATCACAAGGTTTAATTAAAGATATCTTTGATAAATACCCCCAATAAATAGATGGACTAGAATATTATATACCTGATAGATTTCGTCACCAAATAGATTTCATTCTTGTTTTTTACTGCCTTTTGCAATCAAAATGATTTCAACAACCTCTAAACTAACTACAGAGTATCTCATAGTCGGGCGTAGGCCCAGTGCAAGAATTTGATTCGCTTTTTTTCTGCTTATTTCTTCACTTTTTTGTAGCATTTTGTGTGGCCCGCCGCGTGGGTGGCACGCTTGAATTAAATGGCTGGATTTCTCGTTGCCTTTGCATTTCCTTTTTCTCCCCTCCGACTCTCTCTCTCTCTATCTCTCTCTCTCTCTCTCTCTCTCTCTTTATATATATATCTATATAGTCTACCCCATTTTGTGGACAGAGCGTGGGTTAAGCCGGGCTATACGATTGCGTTGGGGTCGCCTTGTCCCTGGGATTGGCGTGCGTTACGCTCGGGGAATTATGTTCGTCAAGGTTTTACATAAATTTGTATAATTTCTACGAGTCCAAATCTGTGTACAGCAACCCACCCATCCCCCATCCCCCCGCTCAATAATTTACCTAGTTTTATTGTGTTTTTTGCCCCATTTGTAACTGTTTTATTCATCTCGTGCTCATCCCCCCTCTCTCTCTTTCTCTCTCTCTCTCTCGATTGCAGTCTGCCACAGTTGCCTCATCAATCACCTGCGCAAGGAGCGCTATTGTCCTCGCTGCGAGATGGTCATCAACAATGCCAAGCCCAACATCAAGTAAGTACAAGCTCCAAGAGAATGTTATAAATACATCTTATAACTGGCTCAATATATATATATATATATATAGCTAGCTACTCCAGACATTTGGCGACTGTCGCTGACAACCACAATTATATAATATTAGACGCAGAATACTTGAGAATAAATGACATTGACAGGACGTGGGAAGGGAAGCAGCAGCGGGGCTCCATCTGAAGGTTTCATGCAGTTGACGGCCCGCTGTTTGAGTCTTTTTGTAGAATAAACCATTTATAGAGTTCCATTGAACTCGATTGTTTAATGGAGATTTTAACAAACTGAAGCAAAAGCTTATAACAAACATCTTAGAGCTCAAGAGGCCCAATTCTCAAACATCCCAATTCCAGAGTTTTTGTGAAAAACAACTAAAAATTGGTTTAAAAACAGTTGAGAGTAAAATATGATAGTATTAACAGAAATTATGAGTAAATTCTGCTGAGAATAATTATCCCCATTCAGTTGTTCCCTATTTTTCACATATTTCAAGAAATGCATGTTAAAAAAAATATTTAAAATAAACTTAAAAAAAAAATAAAAATTTTAAAATAAAAAAATTATAAATAAATAAAAGTAAAAAATAAAACTAAAATAAACTTAAAAAAAAAAATAAAAATTTTAAAATAAAAAAATTATAAATAAATAAAAGTAAAAAATAAAACTAAAATTATAGTTAAATAAATTAATTAAATTAAAAAATTAAAAAAATAATTATGTATTGAAATTACATGCTACATAATTGAACATTATTTTGCAACACTGCTTGACGCTTGGGCATGCCCAACTGTTTCCATTCCACGCGTTCCAATTGTTTCATTTGCCAGTTCCATGATTGTGAAATGCACCTAAAATGAATTAAACTCGTGTTTAAAACTAAAGCAAGTTTCCAACTGTTTTAAAGTGCGCTAAGTCTTACAACATTTTAAATATTTAAAGCTTTAAAACTTTATATGTCATATATAAAGTTAACTATTTGGGGAATTTTGTAGAGAAAAGTAAACCCAAAAAAATCCACCTTTTTAACGAGCCTTTAACAAGTCTAAAGCCCAAAAAATTGTCTCAGGCGCTTTGCGAGTTGGAACACGAAATAGCTTTGCGCTGTTTTTTTTTTGTCTTGTCTTTTTGCCTCAATTTCGGTGCTGCACAACAACAGAAAGCAAAAAAAAAAGAGGAAGAAGAAAAAAGAAAAGGAACAGAGGGGGGCAGCACTCGCTCGCAACGGAGGAGGCGGGTTTGAAGAGGAAACAGGAACTCGTCTGTGCCTTTTGGCTTTTGTGAACTGTTTCCAGCTGCTGCTGTTGCTGCTGCCGCTATTGTGAATGTTCCTCCAGTTGCTCCATCAGTTCCACCAGTTGCCTCTGGCCGATGGCACAAGACCCGCCCGTTAATTATCTCTGTCGTTTTTCGATTTGGTTTTCTTGGAAATGCGTTTGGCGCAAATGCTGCCACGTTTTTTTTTGGTGGCTTGCAGTTTATCAGTTGGGCAGCACTTTTTTGTTGTTGTTTTCTTATTTTTATAATGTCGCTTTCGGGGCGTAATACAATAAAAACATGGCCGACAACAGGCCACAATTTCAGTTTACAGTTGCGCTCTTTTTTTCCGTTTTTCTTTCTTTGGTTTTGTTTACCTTGTGGCCAAAGAAAATAGCTAATAAAACAAAAATAAATAGACTCGCTTTTGTTTTGGTCGGCGAGGGACTTCTCCTCCTTGTTTTTTTGTGGGTTAAACAATAAAGTTTTGCAATAAATTTAATTGGAGAGTCGAGACCACGTACAAAAACCACTTGTCTACTCGCTTATGCACAGATAGTCCCACTATATAGTATATACATATATCTCTTTCTGCTGACTTCGCACCATTTGCTCTGTTGGTGCTGCCAATCTAAAGGCAAAAGGTTCATTCATTCCAGAGAGTTGCCCCCCCCCCCTCCCCTCTCCCTCTCTGGCCCTCGACTCTGGCTATCTTTTGAGTTTGTGTATTCATTATCTTTTTGTATGCAGCAACGAGATTACAACCTGACTCCCAGTCGCAACAACAACAACAACAACAACAACAGGGCGCACAATTTGTATAAGCTGAGTGGCAGGCGGCGGCAGGTTGGTTAATGGACGGGGTGGCAACACTGGCAGCGGGTGGTTTTTTTGCGTGTCTGCAGCCAAAACATTTGCTCGCATTATTAAAGCTGTAGCTTAAATTGATTCGCTCGTCACGAACGTGTTTTTCATTAGAAACGTGCGTAGCCAGACGAGAGACAGACAGACAGACAGACAGTCGTAACAAATGCGCGAAAGAGACGGCAATAGTCGGCTCGAGTCTGACGGGGGCAAGTGCAAATATTTGGCAGGCATCAAATAAAGTTAGACAACAAAAAAAAAAGAGAAGAAGCGGCAAGTTTTCGACAGCGGCAAAGTTCAATTCAAGGTGTACAGCACCAGAAGGCAGTAGACACCCCCTCCCCCCCTCCCTCCCCCTCCTACTGGTCCTGCCCCCTCCAAGCCCCAGCAACATTCGCAATTGATGCCCCAAAGTTGGCCCAAACCACATTTGCCGCAGCGAAAGTTCTGTGGTTACAGCCGAAAATATACACCCCCCCCCCTCTCCTCCATCTACCCCCAACATTCAGCTCATAAACATTCTCGCAAAGTTTAGAGTTGTGGGCGGGTTTCGGGGCGTGTCAGCGTGGCTTGTAACCAAACTAGAATTTCAATCTACTTGCGAAACTTCAATTCCAATGCCTTGTGCATGTGACATTCATGTGGCTTACCCCAAAAAGCCTGTTGCCAACATTCGGCGAATGACACCTCATTCGATGCGTGGAATCTGATGTCAACTAACCTCAATTTTTGTGCACTTAACCTACAATCAAATTGCTATACGAACTTCTGTCCGAGCTGTCAATGCGCGTTAAGGACACACTCGCTTTCTGTTTGCTACATAAATATGAATGACAGCTCATTCGGCTAGTGGAATGCGCGTCTTACATGCACGCATAACCTCAATTTTGGGTTTATTTTTAGTTTTTGCCCATTTTCTATGTCATATAGAGACTGGAATGCATTTGTAGTGAATGCTGCATCATTCAGGCCACTTTTACTGAGTTTTTTAAAGCTACATTTTTGTCTAAAGGTAGTGTAATACCTGAATGATACATCATTCGGGCGTGGTTTACATAACCTCACACTTTTCTATTACCTTTTAGGGAGGGTAAATTAGATGTATCTTGATATGTTCTATTGTTTGTTTGTCCTTAGGCATTAGAGACATGCCTGAGCAATATTTTATGCATACTGCAACATTCGAGCAGTGGAAAATGACTATGACATAACCTCAATCCTGCACATAACCTCAATCTTTTACATTACCTCATTCTTTCACATAACCTCAATCTTTTACATAACCTCAATCTCTTACATAATCTCAATCTTTCGCATAACCTCTTTCATATAATCGTTGTTCTGGCTTTCTGTCAGCCTGCCTATTCACAGAAATGCGAATTTCTATATCAAACATGATCTTTTATCATGTATTTTCAAATCTAGCTTGCTTTTAATTGGTTAATTATTATAAATTTGTCAATTTTCTACCTGCCTTTGTCCTGTGTTTAAGCACGGCTCTCATAAGCTGAGTTGCCTTAAATGTGTGGGGTTTATTTTTTGTATTTTAAAGCCCGCTGGCATGTAAATGATCCTACCTAGTTCTGATTTTTTTTATTTTTCAATATTTTTTGGCTCATGGCAAGGATCCGCGGGGCAATTGCTACCCCTCACAGGAGCCTGAGCCTGAGCTGAGTTACCCCTAGCTAAGCGCCTATAAACAACTGTGCTCGCTCGAAATTCCCTTTTTGCCTTTCTGCTGGTCTTTTCGATTGTTCGGCTCCTTAGACAAAAACCGATTTGATTGAAGGCGAGCGCCTGAGTTTTCTATGAAATGCGACTTAATGCGAGTTCCTGTGCGTCGACAAGAACAACCTCTGCTGTGTGGCAGCAACAGCGCATGCCACACAGTTGCTGCCCCTGCCACCGCTTTTGGCGGCGTTTGTTGCGTGCCAAGGCAGCAATTGCATCTGCCGTCTAATTTGTACTATTCTCCCTCCCTCTCTCGCTCTCTCTCTGTCTCTGTGTTCACTTCCTTCGCGCCAAGGAAGTCGCTTCTCTACGCGCTGCTGACTTCTTATTTACGACACATTTTCCCGCTTTCCATCAAGCAAACTAAGCGCTGCAGCCGTCTTCTTTGATCCCCGGCACCCTGATAGCTCTGTCTCACTCGCACCCTAGTTACCTACCTCCCTCTCTCTCTCTTCCTCTCTCACACTCTCTTTGTGTTTTCCATTTGACTGCGCACACATGTCGTACCCAACTTAAAGGCAGCCGCATTGTGCAACACCTCAACTAATGCCCCCCCTCTCTCTCTCTCTCTACCTCTCTCTTTGCAGATCTGATACCACATTGCAGGCGATTGTCTATAAGCTCGTGCCGGGCCTCTATGAACGGGAGCTGATGCGTAAGCGCGCCTTCTACAAGGATCGTCCACAGGAGGCGGCCCTGGCCACGCCCGAACAGCGGGGCGACGATACCGAACATCTGATATTCGGTCCCTCCGATGATATGTCCCTGTCGCTGGAATATGCTGAACTAGGGTAAGTTTCTAGCTAAATTAAGCGAGTTATCGATTGTAAACGATAAATATTTAACGTTAAGGTTGCCAGACTACAATAAGTAAGATATTGATGCAATGTAGGCAAAATATTGAACGTATGTAAATTAAGTTGGGTTGAAGGGGATTTAGAATATTTGGTATTTTGGTAAAAACTGCTCAAAAAAGATTAAAAAAATTTTTTTTTTCTTAGTCTGGCAACCTTATGCATGAGATTAATAAGCTAGCTGATTTTTCAACTAACTTTAAAACCCATAAAAATTTTAAATTTACGCTCAATCTGGCAACCCTTTGTTTAATGAACCAGTTTTATAATTTCCCGCTTTTTCCACTCACTAATTTTTAAGAAATTTTTTTAAGTTAATTTGCATTAGTCTGGCAACCTTATGCATGAGATTAATTACCTAGCTGCTCTTTGCACTAACTAAAAATCTATTAAAAATCTTAAATTTACGTTCAATCTGGCAACTCTTTGCCTGTTGTTTTACGAACCAGTTCGTTTGTCACCTTCTAATTCCCCGCTTTTTCCGCTCACTCTCTTTTCACCCCCTTTAGCGAATTGAATGCCGAATCGGCTGTGGAATTCGGGGATACCCTGCGCCCGCGCTATCTGCAATGCCCGGCCATGTGCCGGGTGAGTCACCTGAAGAAGTTCGTCTACGACAAGTACGAGATCGATGCGCAGCACTTCAGCATCGACATCATGTACAAGGTGAAGACCATTGTGCTGCAGGACTACTACACGCTCATGGACATTGCCTACATCTACACGTGGAAGCGGGACGCCCCAATGCGTTTCTATTTCCGCGTCTACGAATCGCCGCAGCCTCCGATGAAGCCGTCGTTGCCTATGACGGTGCCTGCCAAGCCGCAGGTGAAACAGGAGCTAGCCACACCAGTAGGCACGCCCACTTCATCGCCCCCCGCTGCGGCACTCGTCAAGTCGCCTTCTCCCTCACCCTCACCACCAGCCGCAGCAGCAGCAGCAGCTGCAACGGTTCAGCCGCCCGCCCGCATCAAGCTGGAGCAGCCGCAGGATGAGTTCCGCATTGCGCCCAAATTGGCCTCGCCGACGGAGCAGTCTCTCAAACTCTTCATCAATCGCAATCAGCTGGAGAAGCAGGAGAAATTGCCGCACGAGCGACATCATCATCATCATCATCATCATTCGCCAAAGGCTGCCAAGAGCTCACCGACCACGCCCACCGGCAACTACAACAAGGAGGAGCCGAACATAAAGCTAAAGATTGATCTGTCCAAGCAGAACAGCGTGACAATCATCAACATGTCCGATCCGGAGCGCAAGGAGATTGTGAAGCCGTTAAAACCGGAGAAGGAATCGCGCTCCAAGAGCAAAAAGGACAAGGATGGCAGCCCCAAATCCTCCTCCAGCAGCAGCAGCTACTCCTCCTCCTCATCGTCCTCCTCCTCCTCCAGCAGCGAACGCAAACGCAAGAGCCCCTCCCCGCTGACCGTGCCCCCGCTGACCATCCGCACGGAACGCATTTTGAGTCCAAACGGCGTGAGCACCGTGCTTAGTCCGCGCGTGACCAGCGGCGCCTGCCACGAGGATCCCAAATCCGAGTTTCTCAAATCATTCGCACTGACGCCCATCAAGGTGAAGCTGGAGTCGCCGGAGAAGCCGGGCAATGCAGCGCCAGCACCGCCAGCTGCCGCCGCCAAGTCCAAGTCCAATCTGGACGACAGCCTGCTGATGAAGCCGCCCAGCGCGATGCCGCCCAAGTCGATAGCTTCGTCCAAGCGCAAGAGCAAGGAGCCCGTCAAGGCCGTGTCCAAGAAGCCGAAGCTGTCGCCGCCGCTGCCGCGCGAGGACTTCAAGATACGTCTGCCCGCGCCCAACAGCTGCCCCTCGCCGCCGCCCCCGCAGCCGCAGCCGCTCGCCTCTGACAAGCCTCTGATGCCGCCGCCGCCGGCCAAGCCGTTGCCCGTGCCAGCCGCCCGCAAGGCGGCACAGCTGCCGCCCAGCCCCTATCCGGCGGCGCACGCTCCGCCGCTGCCGCCGCATCATCAGGGCATGCAGATGGCAGCGCCCGGCAATCGGACGCCCATTGCCAAGCGATATCAGCCCATATTGCCGAAGGCGGCGCGTCCCAATCCGTTCGCCAATATACCCAGCGATGTGAATCGTCTGCTCAAGGATGTCGGCACCGAGATCAAGTCGATTGGCAGCCAGGCCAAGGCGCACGTCTACGGGCCCAAGATGCCGGAGCACAAGATGGGGCCGCCGAGCGCGCTGCACAAGCCCAACAACAACGCGAACAACTCGAACAGCAACTCGAACAACAACAACAACTCGAACTCGAACAACAACAAATCGAACTACTTGAATTTGGCTCTGTTCAATGCCAGCAAGTCGAAGGGCAAGGAGGCGCCGCCCGGCTGCCGCACGCCCATGTACACGCCCAATTCGCCCATCTATTCGCCCAGTTCGCCGCAATATGTGTCCAACTATAATATACCGACCATGCCCACCTACAAATATACGCCCAAGCCGACAACAACCAACAACAACAACAACAGCAACAACAACTCGACAACAACAACAAATGCGAGCAACTATTTGCAGAGCATGTTAAATGGCGCCGGAGTTGGCGGCGCGGGCGGCGGCGGCGGTCTCTTTCCCACGCCGCCGACCAAAACGGATCAGAACACAAATCCGGCCGCCGAGGATGCGCCCGAGAAGCAGCAGGTCAAGGTCAAGTCTCTTTTGAATTCATGCAACATCAATATACCCTCGTCGCTGTCGATAACCATTTCGCGGGACAACGGAGACGCCTCCTCGCCGAGCAGCGGCGGCCATGCCAAGCACAAGAGTCCGGTCAACAATTATATCGAAATTGTCAAGCTGCCCGATCAGCCGGCGGCGCCTGCCGAGCACAAGGAGCCGGCCAAGACAACGACAACGACACCTCAGCCGCCCGTCAAGCTGCCGGCGCCGCCCAGCAAGACGATACCCTCGCCGCAGCATTTGCTGGCGCGCCTGACCCCACCCGCCGCTGCAGCTGTGCCGGCCAAGACCTCGCCCAAGGCAACGCCCCCGGCCAAGCCGGTGCTGACGCCCCAGCAGTCCGATAAGAAGACGCCCAGCCCGGAGAAGCGCGCCGCCAGCCAGGGCAGCCATTCGCCCAATTCCAGCGAGAACAAATCACCCAAATCCGCGCAAGCGTCTGCTGCTGCTGCAGCTGCTGCCTCTGGCTGTGCCACGCCCAATGGCGGCGAGTCGGCAGCCAAAAAGTTTCGACCAATTTTGCCGCGTCAGAATGCCACAAACGGAGGCGCCACAACGGAGCCCAAGCTGCTGCCACAGCAGCCCGCAGGCTACAACTTTGCCGCCAATTTGCCCAACAGCAAAAAGGTGCCCGCCAGCAAAAAGTCACCCGGCGCCGGAGGAGGCGGAGGCGGAACGCCAGCCAAGCTCGCGCACGCCAATGGCAGCCAGGCTTTGTGCAAGGCCAGCGCCAAACGCAAACAGGCAACGCCGCCGCCGCCGGCAGCTCTCAGCTCGAGCTTGAAATTTATGGGTCCACCAGCGGCTGGACATGGTCATGCCCATCCGCATCCTCATCCGCATCTGCCCAATCCGAATGCGCCGCTGAGCATCGCGTCGAGCGCCAATCAGCTGGACTTGAGCAACTTTCTCAAGGACAATCTGCGCGCCCAGGCGGCCGCCCAGGTGGCCCAGGCGGCGGCTGCGGCCAATCAATCGAATCTCCTGTACAACTTTGCGCCCGCCATTTACAACTATCAGCAGGCCTATCTGATGGATCAGCTCTCCCGCATGCAGCGTGCCGGCAACGAGGTCTTCAACGATTATCTGCAGAAGCTGAAGAGTGCGGCCATCGCGGGCGGAGATGCCGGTGCAGGAGCAGGATCTGGAGCTGGAGGTGAGCATAGACAGGCCGTGATGCCCATGTTGCCCACCGTAACGCTGCCAACGGCCGCCAGTCAAGCGATTGCAGCCAGTCCCAAGACCTCGCCACATGCCGCCGCGCACAAACTGACGCCGGCAGCGACGCCAACGACGACGACGCTGGCCAAGAGCAACAGCAGCGGCGGCGGCGGCGGTGGCAGCGGCAGCGCCCGGCCGCAAGCAGCGGCAACCAGCAACAATGCGCTGGCCAAGAGCAAGTGAAGCCGCGTCAACCAACCACCCAAAAACCACCCCCCACTCGGAGCAACCCCTCACTAACCCTCTGGGGTAAAGGCGTGCACTAATTAATATTTAAAGAGTTTACATTTTGTTTTTAGTTTTTTCATAAGCTGTTGTTATACGAGTTTTTTCCATTTCGTTTGACTTTGTGTACATAGGAGAAGCGGCATAAAAGCGCTGTAAATATTATATAATAATATATAGCTATGATTAACATAAATATATACGATTTACATTGTAAACATCTATTTAGATTAAGACACAAAGCGATTCAGAATCAATATACACATACGACACCCGTTCGTATCTAATATTAACAATATGCATATTTATTTAAAGCCAACTTTGACTTAATTCCAGGCCAAGAATATGCGCTGAAAATAGCCATAAAAAATGAAAGAAACAGCTTTCAGTTTGTTTAATTGTAAAAGCTCAAGAAAGCTCACTAAGCAGAGCTTAAGTAAAGCAAATGTCAGCTTTTGACTTGATTAATTGTAAATGATTAAAGCTCAATGCAGCTAGAAAAGCTTTGAGAACAAATGAAAGCTTTCAGCTTGTTTGCCTGTAAATATTTAATACATTAAGAAAGCAACTGAAAGCTTTTGAAGTGCTTAAAAAGGGTAAACAATTAAAGCTCACTTAAAGCTCAAGCTGAGAGGCAAAGCTTTGCAGACATTTGCCACTTCATAAATTGTATAGAATTAAGCACATTTTAAGCTGCCAAGAGCTGAAAAGCAGAGCTTTAAGTGCGGCTGCAAGCTTTCAGCGTGATTAATCGCACACTTAAAGCTAAAGTTATACGCCAAGTAACTACAGACAAGCAAACTTAAAGCTCACTTAAAGCTCAATCTTATAAATAGAGCTTTGCAAACATTTACAGCTTAATACATTGTATACAATTAAGCACACTTAAAGCTGCAAAGAGCTCAAAAGCAGAGCTTTAAGCGCAGCTGAAAGCTTTTGAGACTTTCGAGCTAACGAAACTTTCGTTGAGAGCCATTTTGATGTCTAGTTTTAAGTGCCAACGGCCAAGTTGAAGTATAAACACAAAACAAAATGTTTCACAAATTGTAAATAGGCACACAGAATTTTGTGTACACGATTTTTATATCCAAAACATATTCCATAAGCACGAGCTAATCGATAATAAAAACCTATTTATACGAGAATCAAAATATACACACAAAAACTGGAATTCATTTCAATGGTCAAATTGAGAGTTAATGCTAATCAGCAGCCAGCTGGCCAAGCAATAGCTCTCTCTCGCTCTCTCTCGCTCTCTCAACCTCTCTCGCTCTCGCTCGGGTCACAAGGTCAATGCAATGCGTAAAGGTCGTCAGATTCGTGGCTGGCCTGGTCCGGACCGTGTCCGTGTCCCTTTCCTAATCCCCCCGCTGTTTAGTGCCCGTCCTTAAAATGAAAAATGTCGAAGACAAAGAAAATAAAAGATTACGACTCTTCTCTCTTCTCGTTGTGGCTGGCAACTTTTCGCAATGAAAATGGAAAATGGAAACAGAAACTCGTACGCATTGTTATTGTTTATCTTTTGCCTTTTTTTCGTTTCCTTCGTTTTTCCTTCGTTTTTGGCAAGTTTCCGATTTCGAAAATTGGCAATTTTCAAGGAATGACTCCCAACAGACGGCCGCAGGACAACGAGGACGACCAGGACGACGCGTCTAATGAATGTGCGCGACAAGAAGGCAACAAGGGTAGAGCCCATATCTCTGGATAGGTGTAGTGCTTTAAGGGTGGATTAGGTGCGAATTGGCCTAGCCCGGCGCTGAAAATCAAAAGATTTATGTGCGACAGAGCGCTAAACAAAAATAAGAGGCCAATATGCATGGCCAAGAGATGCCCTGTAAGTGGCTGGCAAGAGGTGATGTTATACGAGATGGAGAGTACATAAATAAATAGATTATTAAAGTGTTGAACGTTGGCAAATTCTCAGTTTAGTTAGATGAGATACTCCGAAATTCGTGTAGTCAGTTTTAAGATAGTTTCTTTAACAAGGAGGAAGATTTTTTTCTTGAAAACAAAATCATTTTTTACACCAAAATCTAAATTTTTAATTGATTATTTCAGCAGGATCTATTTTATATATTACTGCAATGTTCATAAGCTTTAATTGAAGTGCTTGGAACTTAAAGAATTTGAAGTACAAAATTATTAAAATTGTTTAAATAACCCTAAAGAACAAGAAGAAAGCAAGCATATTTTCGGCACATCAATGATTTAATACCCTCGCAGACATTTTAGCTGGCGAATCTCTTAAATGTTGAGTTTGGATGAAAATATATGGAAAAACAGAATATTTTGCCGCACAAAAACTTATTTTTCGACCGATTCCTCCTATAATGCCTTATAATATAGTAGAGCGCTCTTAATAATATTTGGCTATTATATAAACAGCTTAGTTTAACTAGTAAATGCCGCATTTCATCATGATATTTTGAAAAACAATGTTCTTCGTACAAGAAATTAATTTTCCACCGATAGTTCTTATGGCAGCTATATGATATAGTGGTCCAATATTGATAAGATTTCGCCTATACATACATATATGAGAAGATTTTTGAAACTGATGAATGTCAAGTATATTGAATAACAAAAATGTTTTTCATAGAAGAAACTACTGTCGACCTTTCGTTCCTATCGCAGCTGTATGATATAGTGGACCGATCCGTCCTATACCAACATATGCACGGGCTGCAACAGAAAGACGTACCTATGCAAAGTTTCAAGAAGGTAGCTCCAAAACTGAGAGACAAAGGGACAAATTATATTGTCTTTGACTATGTCAACTGAGTTATTGATGCTGATATAGAATATATGTATATACTTTATGAGGTCGGAGATGTCTCCTGCTATGCGCTACATATTTCATGATGTCCTTATACAAGGTTATACAAAACGGTGTCAGCTTTGTATGGCAATTGATTGGGAATTGAATGACAGATGTATGATGAAGTGGTACGATTTGGACAATAGCGACATATTTATTGAGTATGATAACGAGAAGAATCGATGTCAAGTTTAAAAAGAATAGCTTAAAAATGAGTAATGCTTAGAAACAGAATGTCAGAGAGAGAGAAATGCGTCTTTAACGTCTCGGCTGTTGATAATGCTCAAGAATAAATACAGACTCTTATTTGTTGATGTTTTAGTTGCATATGGGTAAGTTTTGGTTAGAATGATATTGTACTACCCCAAAGCGAACACCGTTGGGAAGTCTACTTAACAAATATCATTCTAATGCTTAAGTAAAGTTTGCCTGGCAGCTAAACTCTATCAGCTGAGAGGCACGCATCGGGTTAGGTAATCCTCCAAACTGGACATTAATTTCATATATACATAAATCTAAATTAATTAGCGCAACAATGGTCCATTCGTCATCTCAAGTATTCTCTCTCTCTCGGTTAATGCCACAATCAATGCCACTTAATGTGGCGACAGGCGTGGGATTTGCTAATTAAATTGCGTACCTTGTGCTCTGGCAAAAAGTCGAGAAACTAATTTGCCGCCATTATGTAACACAAATGCTAAGCACATAAATCGTCATTTAGCCGGAGAAGGGAGAGGGAGAGGGAGGAGGAGGAGGGGGGTAACGACTACGAACTTGAAGCAAATTGCAATTAAAGGACTTGGCGCCTCGCCGAAACTTTTGTGGCCCAAACCCGAAAGGACACACACGTCGAAACTTTTGCCACACGAAATTCAATTAAGGCGCAACTTTGATGCTTTTCCAGGGGTTAACTGGAAAAACTGGTAAAGTGGGAACTGGGAACTGGGAACTGGGAACTGGTTGCTATTACTTCGCGACGTGTGTTGGTTATTTCAATAGCTGCTTGTAATTCAATACGATTTCATTAATTACAATTACACGAGCATAAACAAAATCAAAGCGAACCTCATTCAAATAGTGCTCAATCTCAGAGAGAGCCAGAGAAGATCTGCCAAGATTTGTGGCTTTAATGACCCGGTCAATAGATATATATAAATATATATATAAATGTATATATATGTATATACACAAGCCGAAAATCGAATAGACTAGATTTTAAAACATAAAATAAAACAAGAAAATCGTTTACAAAGCAACTTCTTTTACTTATAAAGAAAAAGGCTCAGTTTTGCTAGCTTTGTCGCCTTTTTGTTGCATATAATTCTCAAGTGGTTATAGCTTCGGGCTGAGCACAAGGCCCCGCAAATCTAGAGTCGAGTTTGCTGTTGATAGAACCCGGAGGTTCCATAAAAGAGATATACAAACAACATCTTCTTGTTGTAAGTCTTTACGACCTTAATTGTTCTGGAGTTAATAAATTTAATAAAGAAACGGAAAAGAATATCTGCCGACCGAACCTTTTCTACTAGCCAAGTTTGTAAATAAATAGAATACGAGAATAATGTTGCCAGATTTAGATGCCAAATCGGATGAGATTTGAAATTTTATAGTATATTTGAGGGTACGATTTTCAAATGAATTTTGACGAAAAATAATGTTCCCAGATTTAGATGCACGATTGATCTAGAGGTCAAACCATGGAGAGAAGCCAAACTTTATGGAAATCGGTTGAGTTTTGACCCAGTTATGAGGGTGGGAAATTTCGACCTATGTGTACATAGGACATTTGAGGGTACCATTTTCATATGATTTTTGACAAAAAATAATGTTGCCAGATTTAGATGCCGAATTTATCTAGAGGTAAAACCATGAACAAAAAGCCAAACTTTATGAAAATCGGTTGAGTTTTGACCGAGTTATGGGGGTGGGAAATTTCGACCTATGTCTATAGGATATTTGAGGGTTCCATTTTCATATGAAATTTGACCAAAAATAATATTGTCAGATTTAGATGCTTAATTTATCTAGAGGTCAAACCATGGAGAAAAAGCCAAACTTTATGAAAATCGGTTGAGTTTTGACCGAATTATGGGGTTGGGAAATTCCGATCGAAAATGAACTTGAGGCGAAATTATGAATAAAAAGGCAAACCTCGTAAAACTCGGAAGACATTTGACCGAGTTTTGAGGATGGCAAATTTTGACTTACATATGTCTATAATAGGCGGTTTTCCCGACCTTGCCCGTGGCACGTTTAAAATACATTCTCTCAAAAATTAATAAATAAATAATTCTTAAGAAAATCTAGAGCTCATAAGCTGAACAAAATGCTAAATCTTTTGAAAATTGATTGAGTTTTGACAAAGAAATAATAAAAATCATGTGTATTAAAAGCCCAGAAAAATACTCAGCTGTTTAACAGTTAAATCAAGTGAAGAACTACGTAAATGTATGTATGTTTGTACATACTTATGTATAAGAGCACTTACGCTAAGAAAAGTGCTCGCCCGTTCTCTTTCACTCACTCTCTCTTTGCTTGTGGATTACGCGCAATTTCGCGCCAATTTGTGTTGAGTGACAAAACGCAGCAGAACAAAAAAAATAAAAAAGAACACACACTTAACTGCTTCTTAAATTCACACACACACACACACATATCTTGCAGGGCGAAGAGCGAATGGAAGACTGATTTATGGTATTAACAAGCACAAACTAATCGCGTTAAGCAGCATTTATTTAATTTAATACTTTTCACTAAATGATTTTGTTTACACGCACAACGTATACGACCGATCGACGGGAGAGACGCGCACTGACTAAAATAGCCCAATAAAGCTGGATCCCACGCACGCATTAGGCAGTCCCGCGCTCAGTTAACGGGATCAAAGGCGTTGCGACCAATGAGGTGCAGGGCAGTGGACATTTTTCTGCCCCTCAACCAGAATGTTCGCTCTCTGCTGTGCCTGCAGCTTAAACCTTTAACGGGATCAACAGCAGCGACAAAAATAATGTGCCCACTTGGAGTAATTGGACTTATTCAATGGTGTGCACAGAATTATGAACTAATTAATTAGCTGCCACTGTAAAAGCAGCCATAGTGTTCATTTTGCAATGTTTGGCAAAATGAACTAAATGAAATTGAACTAATGAACGAATTCATCAAATATGAGACTGGTTTGTATAGAAACGAACAGACGTATCAGGCTATATCCAACTAATAAGGAATATATATACTTTATAGTTCAAATGATATCTTTTAAGATATTATATATGGGCAGTCCAATGAAAACGTTTGCTCAACTATTAAATAAGCTTGTTATGACTCGCTCTGGCATTCATTTCGCTTTGAATATTCATTTCGCATTTCGAGTGTGTGCTTGAGTGTAATTTTGCATTTCTAATTAACTGCACGAGCAACTGTTACCTGTGGCGGCGACGCGAGTGTGAGTGTATGTATGTGTGTGTGCTTAGCCTGGTTGTGCGCTTACACAAATGATTTATAAATGCTGATTTAATGCGTTAAAAGCCAAGCGCATTAAACTTGTTTTCAGATGCGCCCAAAACACTCGCATATGTGAGCGTGTGTGTGTATGTGACTGCGAGTGTGTGTGTGTGTGTGAATACATATGTGGCACGCTTAAGAGCCTGTGCTGGGGGTTGGGGCAGTTGCTTAATTATTGTAATTGGAGTTTTTGGCTCCAACCGCACAATTGCATAAATTATTCAGACCAAGGGCCAATGCGGCGCATTTGGCTAAAAGTTTATGAATGAATATTAAATGAATGACTGAACTCGAAATGGCGGCAGTTATTCACTTTTCTAAAAGGCCATAAAGTGTGTTTACAAAATAATAAAAAAAAGGTTACATAAAGTTGAGAAAAACTGTGTGCAACAGGCATTAACTTATGAGTACAAATGTAAGTAGGGGCAGCTACCCCATAAAGTATATTCATATATATTTTCGTGATCAGCTTCAATCAAAGCAAAGCGATATGATGTACATCTCTCTATATAAACCCTACGACCTGAGAGACTATAAGAACTAAAGGAAGCTGAGTTGATATTTTTATAGATAAGATAGATTAGATATTAGATAAAAACTTACGCATATCTAAAGCTTTCCAATATCCTTTATAATCTTTTAACTAACTATACGAAAAACCAATTGGGTAAAGTTCAATGAAAGATCATACCGACCCATTCACTTTAAAGCTTAAATGAATATATTTTCCATACAGTATTCATTTTCATTCCCTCCCATAAGATAATATGATTCATTTTACACAAATAATTTGCTTTACTCTTGCGAAGGATGTTCAAAATTATTGTCCAGTGCGAAACGTTCTCTTCCTCTTCTTGATTGAGTGTCATTCTAATTTCATTTGCTTGGGGACATAATTCGGTCATGTAATGAAATGAAAACCCAGCATTAATATCCAATTAGTCCACCATTATTAATATGCAGGGCAGATGAGTTCCAAGACCAAGTGCCGCATTCCAATTTGTCGCCCCTCTCGCACTCACACTCTCTACACTCTCTCTCTCGCTCGCGCTTACTGTGTTATTCGGTTTTTTTGCATCATGCTCTTTGGAAAAAAATGTGAAACCCAAAAAAGTATCAATTTACAGTGGCAAAAGGAGCGCTTGGCTTGGCTTGCCGTTTGGCGTTTCAGGGTGAAGACGAAATCAACGAAAATCCTGAACCGGAAATAAGAATAATAACTGCACGAATTGTTAAAGCAGCCACGAAGAATAAAAGTAAAAAAATAAAAAACAACGGTAAAGTTAGTTACTCACAAAGAACATCAGCTCAAACTGGACAGCTTTTGCTCTCCCTTCTCTCTTCTTCTCTCGCTCAGTGCCAGTTGCCATTGATTGATTTGAGTGGCGGGCTACAACGATTGAGTGCTACTCAATTGTCTCTAATGATGAGCTCTTCGGAAAGATGCAGCAACAGCAGACGGAGCGGGCGGGCGGGGAGGCTAGCGCTAAAAAGTCACTTTAACAAGATAAATTGTCTGTTGGCGCGACGGGTGTGGAGTGTGACGGTCGGCTGGCGGCAGCAGCGACGTCTGTGCTGGTGCCAGGCATTGGGCGGCCGTTGTAATTAGTTGATTACACAAGACACTCTCCACGCTGCTTGCGACACCTTCTCTCTCTCCCACTCACGCACGCTTCAATCCACTCCAATCCACTCACTCGTTGCGTTTGCATTGCAAATGAAGTTGTGCCTGACGTTGGGTGGCAGCTGGCTGGCTGGCTGGAGTCGGAGTTGGAGCTAGAGTTGTAGAGTTGATGATGATGCTGTTGAATAAGAGTAAACACAGTTGCGGTGTCATGCTGCTTGCCATGACGTTGCCAGACTGTGTGCATTTTACATAACGCTGAGTACCTGTGTAAAATGCGCAAAATACAGGGCAAATATTTATTACATATGTATGCACATAAGTAAATATGTATGTATGTGTGTGTGTGTGTGTGTCATACCACTCATTCAATGCCAATTTACAGCGGCGAGCTCATGAAAAATGTTGGCATTTTTTTGCAGCTTATTGAATTATCAGCATGCCACAGCTTCAGCAGTTGGCGGCGGCGGCGGTGGTGGAAGTGGTGTTCATGGTGGTGGTGGAGACGGGTTGGTGGCACATACTACATTGTAGTACATGCATACATATGTATATACATATACAACTCAGACGTTACCTTTGAGTATATAATGACACACACACTCACAACCGCAATGACGGCGTCAACGCGACGGCAACGCTGCAGCCAAGCAACCGGCAGCCAGTGAGCCGTGCGGTTTACACATAGTCGATAAGCACTCACACACACACGCACACACACACATTGACTAAAACTCGCACAGCCCACTTGATACACCAACAGCAGCAACTGCAAAGAGGGTGCTTTTGGCAAAAGCTACTGGAGCAGCGGCAGCGGCAGCGACGTCGACAGCGGCAGCCGTTTGGACTGGCAAATGAACCTAATTTGATAGAACATAAAACAATAACAACAACCGCTGCATTAGCAAAAGACAGCCAGAAAGAGTGAGCAATAGAAAGGGAGAGAGAGCAGCAAAGAAGAAATGAAAAACAAAAAACTGTAACATATCGAGTTGGCATTGCGAGCAATAACAGAAACAACAGCAACAGCAACAACAACAACAACAACAACAACCAAAAGCGAAACAGTAGCGCTCATTAAATACTCTTTCTTTCAGACTCTGTCGTGTTTGCGCCTGCCGCTACCCTCCCTCCCCCCCTCCCTTCCTTCCTCCCTACATCCATCTGTTCGTTCGTACGCCTGTCCTTCTGTCTGTCGCTTTATTCCTTACCGGCTCTTTTGCTACGTGCGGGCATTGGATGGGAATTTAAATTGGTAATGCGACGACGAGGCCCAACTCGTGGTCGTCGATGTTCGTTGTTGTTGCTGCTGATATTCGTTGCTATCGCAGTGCCGCACACTTGAATACACATACACACACACACACGCACGTCGAGTGCTATACATGGTTGTGTTTGTATGTTTGTATTGTATGTACAGCAAGATTCAAGATAGAATGCAGTGGCGTACGCTGCAATTGCTGCGAGGGGCTGTTGAGTGAATTGTGTGTATATAGTAAATAGTTATTATTATTAATAATATGCTTACATATATTTAAATAAATTAAATTTATTTGCAAGCTACTATATGTAAGTAAGTTTGTACATAATACATATATGTACTTATGTTATAATATTTTCTCTAAATTATTTCTATTAGTACATATGCCTAGCAAAAACTCCGTTACTATATAAGTTTTTGTATATATAATAATGTATTATTCGCCCTCGTAACATATGACAAAATATGTTTAGCACATTCGTTTACTCCCTTTATCAACCCCTCTTTCAGTTTACCCACACTAAGCCGCTGCGCACTTAGTGTCCCAGTCTCAGTCGCATGCCTGTGTTGAAATATTTTCGAGGCAAGCTGCGCACATAATGGCCCCTCTCCAGGCACCGTCCATGTCCAATGCCCCGTCTCCGGCCTCAGCCAGTGCTGGCGTCTCTGCTGCTGCTGCTGTTGCTGCTGCTGCTGCCTCGGCCGCTATTTTTATGTACAAAATACATGGCACATAAATTGTTTCAGGCCGCCAGAGCCGAGGCCGTGTATTCTGATTGTGATTCTGTTCCTGTGGCACACACACACACGCACACATACACAAAAACAGGGTTGCATGCAACGGGACGAATACGTGTGTGTGTGTGTGTGTGCGGCTGCTGCACATGGACATGGCGTTTGTTTTTCGGCTGCTGGGAAAGAGTATTTTTCTGTTCAATTCTTTTTCTACGCCTGTTTCCGCTTGCATGTTGCTGTTGTTCGCTGCTGCTGCAGTTTGTGTGCCCGCTGTTTTTGTTTTTGTTGCTGTTGTTGTTGCCTGATTCACACATTCCTAATTGAATTATCACGCATAAGCGACAGCCAAATCCAGCTGAGTGTTGTGGATGAGATGATTTGAGGCCCGGAGTAGCTGTGTTAGGTGCCAAGTGAAGCAGATCGCACAGTTCCCCGCCAGCCTCTCATTTACCCACCTCCTTATATTCATATTTTTGTGTTATTTTTAGACACTGGTTTTTACTATAAAAACTAATTAGAGTAGTGAGTGCGAATGCTAGAGATGGGCGCGTGTCGTGAAGACACGTTCGTGCGTGACAGTGTATTCTATTAATGTTGAAGAAGAGAAAAAGCTTTACTTAACTAAAAATTATTTTAACTAAAGTAAGTTTGCAGTTTGATTATAACTGAAATATTCAAAATTTCTTAACATATCGAAATCTTAATTATCTATATCTATCGTTAACTGTATTATTTTGCATTCGTTACGTGACACGCGCGCATTCCTAGCGTGAGACCGAGGCTCTGGGTCGCTTTCAGCCCTAGAGCACAAGGCAACCGGCTACCGTTAGCGACGACGCTGACGCCGCTGCCTCAGTCGTATAGCTAGCTGGCAACCAAATACCAAATGCCGTTTCACTACACTTTAATATACCCTATGTACACACATACATACATGCATATGTACAAAGGTATATAGTTTGTGTTCGAGAAAGGTTTTCGGATTTGGCTGTATGTACTCCACGCCCATAGACGTTGCCGCTGGCACGGGGCGAGGGTTATTCGATGCCTCGTTTGTTGTTGCTGCTGTTGTTGTTGTCGCATTTCCATTTTTATGTACAATTTTTCATTTTGCGCTTCGTTTTACATTCGTTCCTTTTCTTTTATTTTTCTTTGCATTTCCATTTCACTACATTCGCGCGCGCACAAGCACGCACACTGGTTCATTTGTATGTGTGTGTGGTTGGTTTTGTGTTATCGCAGTTGCAGTTGAAGCATCTGATGAGACACGTTTCAATATTAAGCCCTGAGCACTACCCTGCTGTACCCGCGCACACCGCCCCGAAGCCCAGCAGCGCGTCCTGCTAGCTAAAATTTACTCTTTGCCCGTCGCCCGACGCTAGCAAAACAACAACACACAACTCTCCACATAGCACTCACTCCACTTACTCACTCTCTCTCTCATACTCCCTCTCACACACAGCCGAATCGTGTGCGCTTATTGTTCCATTCTTTTCGTTCTTGTCGCCACTAATTGTAACTGCACAAACACACACACACACGCACAGAGTGTCTTATATATTTACTGTGTATATAAGAGCGCTTTGTAGATAGCATCCATCCATTCATTCGCAGCATATAAGCAGCAGTCGCTGCTTGTTCGATTATGCGTGCCCTTCTCTCTCCCCGCTGTTCTCCTGGTGCTGCTGCTGCTGTTGTATGTTTGGCTGTGTGTTGCCCTCTTGTCTTGCTGCCTTCATTCGTCGTCGTTCGACGCACTTCCTTCTCCAGTTTTACGTGTCTGTCTCCCTTTCTGTCTGTCTCCGGCTTGGTGTGCGTGTGTGTGTGTGTGTGTGTGAGTTTCTAGCGACAGCCCCACAGGCCAAAATTTTGTCATTCCTGCGCTGCCTCTGCCGCTGCGCTGCTCAGCTTCAGCTTCTGCTGAAGAAGAAACTGATATTCCAAAGCTGCTGCTGCTGTTGTTGTTGTTCTTGTTGTTGTTGTTGCTGCTGCTGTTGTCTGTTACCGTTGCTCTGGGCAAGAATTTCGAGCATTTCTCGAAAGTTATTCGAGGGTTGCCGCGCGGAGCGTTTGCCTCTGTCTGTGCGTCTCGAGAAGCTTGAATGGATGGCCTCAGATAGCATCTGAGTTACTTTTTAATACATTTTAGCTAAATGGATATTTGAGGCTGATAAGTAGGACCGGGATTCCGTTCGCAGCATGTGTGCTGTGTGTGTGGGTAGAAGGGGGAGGGCAGCCGGATGAACTCCATGCCGAAGAATACATCTACTAGTAAAGAAAAAAAACGAAATTAAATTACAAGAATTTATATTGACGAAAGATTTCAACACTTTTGTAGCGGGTTTTTAAGTCATATTAAATTTTGTACATTTTCCGTGGATTGGCTTAAAGACGCAGCAGAAAAGGGCGAAAACGACAGATAACATAAAGATACTTTCAGGGCGTTGACAGCTTTGCTCCTAAGGATGCGATTCGTTGCCTGCCGACGGCGATTTGTTGTGGCTCTAGCTTCTGTCTATTCAAATCATTCAATTTATATACCTTTTTTTCTGTATTTCTCTGATCTACCTAATTATGTATATATTTGTATTATTTTATCTACATATATATCTACCTTTATATCTGTATCTCTCCGATCTATCAATCAACATATACATATGTATATCATTTTATCAATCCATATATCTTTCTATCTATATATCTATCTAGCTGTGTGTTTTTTTGATCTACCTAACTAAATATATGAATATCTATCTATCTATATATCTATCTATCTATCTATCTACCCATCTACCTATCTATCTATTTATCTATCTATCTATCTATTTGTGTGTTTTTCATCTACCTATCTACTTATATGTATTTCATTCTGCCCATCTATCTACCTTTCTATCTGGGTATCTCTGGTCTGTCTGTCTAACTATATGTACATCATTCTATCAATGTATCTATCTTTCCATCTATCTGTCTATCTATCTATCTATATACCTATCTATCTATCTAGCTATCTATCTATCCTCCTGTCCATCTGTCTATACATCCATAAGCCTTTCCATCCATGTTTCTGCCTGTGCATCTATCTATCTATATTATGTTCCATGTCAATATTTGTCTGGAAATATCTATATCTAACTATCTACATATCTGTCTATCTATGAATCTATCATGCCGTGCATATATAGGCATAAGCAGCTATATACCTGTATCTGTTCTGTTATTGGTAAGTTAGACCTTTCGACTAAATCCCTATTTTTTTTATTCTGTTTTCTAGCAGGTTCAAACAATCATCTATATAAAAATATGTACAGAATATAGAAACGTATTGAGATAGATAGATAACCGTAAACCATAAAGTCTGTAGATACCGAGAGACAAAATCTTGTCTCCCTACAGCATCAGGAATCTCGCCTGTCAAAGAATCCTTTACTAAATATCTTCAAAATTCTAAATATAGGTCATCAACAAACATTTAGTTCCTTAAAGATTTAGCAAATGCAACAAAGAAAACTCTGCACTCGAGTCTCGCCAGCTTCTGGCCACGTCCAATGGTTGTTGTCAAAGCGACGGCATTTGCCACATTGAGAAAAAGGTGTTTCATACGAAAAACCTGTTTTTACTGACGACCAAAAAAAAAAAAACAACTTGAAACATGCCCAAACAAAGTCAAAACCTAAAACACAAAGAGAACAAAATAAAAACACGTCAGACTAAACTAATTAACATTTCATAATTACTGTACCCGATGCTTACCAATCCATTTCGAGTCTGGGCCAGCGAACACGCCCCAATCGTCTTGCACGCGCAAAGGCCAATAAAAACTGAGGCACGTTTGCGCTGTGCACCAATCGGAACGAGGCACAGAAAGCGACCAATGCGTTGCCAGCGTTGTGTCGAGTTTGAAGCGTGTAGAGTGCCTCGCATTCGAGAGACATGAGACATGGCAGCTCTACAAGTCTACAGGGTGTAGAGTAAGCGCACAAAAGCTTCACAGAAAAGCTCCCAAATGCACGTATACACACGGGAATGTAAAATAACTGAGTTTTGTTTAATTTCAAGTGGAATTCAATAGGTAGAAATGTAAATGTAGATATTTACTGTAAATTATTTAGTAAATTAGGTTATGTGCAATGCGTGTAGAGTTGCGGCAAGCGTTGGGATTTGGAATTGTAGAAAAGTTTAAAGACAGAAAATTGCTTGCATATATATTTTGTGAGATTTTCAATGCATACTTTTGGGTTGAATTGTTGTTAAAAGCTTGAAATACTTAATAAAAATTAATATAATTTTTTGCAGCCTCTCGTTCTCTACAAAGTAAAGCGAATATATCCCTAGATTTATGCTAGGCTTAGCTTTATGTATCTTTTCTAATTTAATATCGTTTTAGTTTTATTTTATTTAATATTTTTTTTGTAATTTTTTTTGGTGTCTGATGAAATACAAATAATTTAATTGATTGTCCAGGAAATGTTTAAGAATTAAATGATATTTTTTCGGGCCGATTCAGTCTAGGAGCGGACGAGCACCTCGTAGCTGTCCAGGCGCACCTCCTGCCCGCCAAAGGGTATGTAGAGGCAGTGATGCGACTGATGGATCTTGCCGGGCGTAAAGCTGCCATTGTAATGGCCGCGACCAATATACAAAGGCTCGCCCTCGCTGGTGCGGCCGCAGACAACGGCGCCGCCGGGCACATTGCCAAAGGAGTCGGGCACCCAGCCGTAGCCGTAGCCGGCGAGCAGCTCAAAATCGTATTTAACGTGCTCCTGTCCGCCGTATGGCACATAGGCGCACCCCTTGTTGGGTATCACCTTGGCCGGCAGCAGATCGCCATCGTGATAGGCACGGCCCACAAAGATGGCATCGCCATCGGCATCATGGCCGGCCAGTATGGTGCCGGGCACAATATTGCTGCCGGACGAACTGACCCATGTCTCTGGCTGGACGAGCACCTCGTATGCCTCCAGCTTTTGCTCGGCACCGCCGTACGGTATATACAGGCAGCCGTGCGACGGATGCACCTTGCCGGGCGTCAAGCTGCCCTGGAAATAGCCGCGACCCACAAACAGCGGCTCCCCCTCCGCGGTCTGGCCCACGCGCAGCGCATGCGGCGGCACCTCGCCATGGCTGGCCGGTATCCAGCAGTAATGATGTCCGGTCAGGATCTCGTAGTCGTGCTTGCTAATCTCCTCGCCGCCCCAGGCCACGTACGCCTGATGCTTGTTGGGTATCACCTTGGCGGGCAGCATGTCGCCGTTGTGATAGGCGCGTCCCACATAGATCGGATCCTGATCCGAATCGTGGCCGGCGGCGATGGCAAATGGCGGCAGAGCATCGTACACATTGCGGGCAACCCAAGTGTGATCTGAAGGAAATTAGGAAAATTCATTAAAATTAACAAAATTATTAATTTGTCTATTTTAGAGGATTACATATAGATTATAGACTAGAGATTATAGATTATGAATATATATTATTAAATCATTGATTATATATATTATAAAATTAAAGATTATATTCATTATAAAATCAATAAACTAAGTAAAAGCTCTATCTTTAAAAGGAACGCATTGATAAAATACTCAATAAATGCTTGATAAATACACAGCTTATATTGAGCATATTCTGATATTGAGCACAATCTTATATTGAGCACAATCGCATATTGAGCTCAATCGCATAATGAGCACAAGTCTCATATTGAGCGTATTCTCAAATTGAGCTTAAAGAAAGAAAACATTGAGTAATAAATATTTATTTAGTAACAAATATTTGAGTGATAAATATGTATTTAGTAACAAATATTTGAGTGATAAATATTTATTTAGTAATAATTATTTATTATTTATTTATTACTCAATGAAAGAAGTCAAAGCTTCGGGAGGTGCGAGTGAGAAGGCTAGCTTCAATGCTGTGCAACGGCAAAAGTTCGCTAGGACTACAATTAACGCCACTCCAGCTCTCTCTCTCGCTCTCCCACTCACCCTCTCTCCAGCTCCTGCTGCAGCACATTTAAAAGCAAGCGGATTTAACTCAACTTTGAGTCATTTTTGTGCTCAATGCAGCGCAAAGCTTTCAATTGGATCGCAAGTGAGAAGAACTTCACTCGTTATGACAAGTGCCGCGATAGGGCAATGCGTGAGTGTGTGTGACGCTTGTATCTGTGTGTCGGATCTAAGATACGACAGGGCAGGGTAACAGCAAAAACCACTTGACTAAGGTACTAAGGCTGTCTTATCAGGTACATTTCGAAATAGTGGCATTATTCATGCCCATATCTGTTACGAAAAGCTCATAAGTTGGTCGGATTTTAGCTGTCGTCAAATGTACCCAGCTGTGATATATGACTATATCGAACACATCGAACTGTACTTTCACCAAGTCCAAAATAGAACTCTTTAAGACATTGGGCACAAAATTTGTAGCTTAAAGCTTTGGCCTATTTTGCGCCACATTCAAGGTTTTACGTTAGTTAATCACTTTTTTTTTGTGTGGAAACTTTGAAGGAATATGTTTATCGTATCTTCGCTTCGTTTTTCACTGGTATATTCCACTTTTTTTTAGAGTTCTGTATTCCTTCACTTAAATCCTGCTGCTTACCCATTTTGTTGTGTGTGTCTGTTTATAGATAAATCTGTATCTGAAGTAAAGTATCTGACGGATACGTGCTCCGTAGCGCTCTCGCTGGCGTAGTTAGTATATGACTGACTGGACGTGCGACTGGCAGTTGTGTTATAAAGCTGCAACGCTCTTATCGGGCAAAATGTGCTGACTGACATATATATAAATATATATATATATATTTCTTTTTGGTAACAGTTGTGTGTGATTGTCGTTAGCCGGCAAACGATAAGATATCGTATCGGAGCCTGTGGCATTTTTTCCACGTAAACATGTGTACAGGTAAGTGGGACGGGAGGAGGGGAGGGGTGGGGGGTGGGGGACAGCTAGCACCTCGTCATCGCGGCAAACTTTCAAAAGTGAGTAAAATATTGTATCTTCTTCATTTTTAAAACAGCATTACACTTCGCTGGCCTTTCGAAAATATCAATAAAAAAAAAATGCGTTTTATCTGTGTTTGAGATGTTTACCCAACATTTGTGCGCTTATCTATGAGCGATTGCATGATCAGGTCTTATCAAGCCGGTCCAAAATACACTTCATCAATAACAGCAGCAAAAACGAGAAGCCAAATAAACACGAATTTTGTGCTTGGCAATTGTCGAGCTTGTTTAACTAGAGATGTATTTATAAAACTTTTCTCACCTGTCAACATTTTGCGGCTCTACTTGAGGTAGATTCCAGGAGCTTCCTTCTGCGAATAGCTTGGCTCGACTGCACTTTCGAGTTTATTGCACTTATCGAAATTGTCCGTCGCTTTTATTGGATGTGGATTGCTCTAGCGCTTTGTTTTGAATAACCGCATGGGTATTACAACAGACCCCACAACTTGTGGCACTTGCGAGTCGATAAACGAAAGCCACAGCTGTTTCTGGCTTCTGGCTTCTGGCTTCGACTTCGGATTCGGCCTCAGACTCTGACTCTGACTCAGAGAAATGTTTCATTTAAACAGCAGCAGCGAGGCTTGCTATATTTTGAAATAGATTCGCTGAGTCAACAAGAATAAAATAAAGGAACGGAAAAGAAAGTAAAAAGAATGCCAAGAAAAGCAGCAAAACATACATCTCTCTATTTCGAATTTAGTTGGAGAGTTAAAATGTCGCTATAGAGTTGTCAAGTTCCTTCTTTTTTTTTCTAGATTAGATAAAGGATTTTTGGGTTGATATTTAATCCATCCAGGCTACTTTATTTTATTATGCATATTCCTCATACTTCCCTAGGCCCAAAAGGTTTGCCCTTCAATCATATTTATCATTTATAATATCTAGAGAGATATTTTTCTATATACAGAGAGAGATATCTTTCTATGTAAGGTTTTAGAACTAAAGACATCCAACTGGAAGTTTGTTATACATGCTATATGAGCTATGTTTTTTTTTAAGTTTATAGAAATAAGGACATCAAATTGATGTGATATATATTATATGAGAGATATATACGAGATATTTTATGATATATGATATGATATGTTTCCATATAAGGTTCTAGAAATAAAAACATACAACTTTTATGATATATATATATGATATGACTTCGAACTGGAGTTTTCATATCTTACATCATATGGGGGATATGTTTCTATATATGTTCCTACAAATTAACACATCGAACTGATGTGATAGATATGATTTGAGAGCTGTATATGAGATATTTTTTGATGTTTTATTATTTAATATAATATATTTAATATATAATATTATATGAGAGATACGTTTCTAGAAATAAGGTCATGGAACTGATGTGATATATATGATATAAGAGCTATATTTCTATCTAAGGTTTTAGAAATGAACACATAAATAAATGTCTGATGTGATATATCTGATGAGAGAGATATGTTTCTCTATATGAACAGATCTGATATACATGATATGAGAGATATATTTCTATATGTGTTTCTAGAAATACTGATGTGCTATATGAGAGCTAAGTTTCTATATATCTTTCTAGAAATTACGACACATATGTTTCTGTATATCTTCTAGAAATGAACACATCGAACTGATGTTGTAAATGTAAATGTGAATGAACTGCATTGCTAAATGTAGATATTGTAATATATATCATATCATATAAATATTGACATATGTAATAATGAACAATTAATGCAACAACAATATCTTATCTGTAATTTATACATATTGCAAATCTCTTTTAAGAGGCGTGGCGCCTGAGGCCATAAATTCATCAAAATTTCTTGGAAGAGCCCGGGTCTCGCTGCTTCCCTCTATTTATAGTAAATTTGACAGTTATGTATTTCCTGAATAGTGGAAATGTGTACATATGTTATTGGTTAGCTGACTTGACAGGTGGCCAATACGCACACCTGTCGTACCCCCAATGTATGTACATAAAAATTTATATATATATAGTTATGTATAAGCTCCCAAAAAAAAAGTCCCCCAACATGGCCTGACTCATCGTTGCTGGAAAAAAAGCTTTTCGAGTGATACATTAATATTGGAAATGATAAACATGCCCGTAAGTTCAGAATGTTAGCGATAAGGCCCTGTCAATAACAAGCCATATGCACTGCAAGAAAAGCTTATCGATAAAAATAACAAAAAAAAAAGAGAAGTAAAAGTGATCTAGTTGGGAGTGCTCGACTTGGTTATACCCTGAACTTTCTTCTACTCGAGGTAAACATTTATATACGATACGAGAAGTTGCATGTCAAACATGTTGACTCTAGCTTTTAAAACCTTGAAGATGTGCTCGAAAAACAGAATTTCGATAACGCTTTTTATCGATTGCTTGGAAACGGGGCAAGTTATCGATTAGCGGATAACAAACACGTATTATCGGATAACAAGTGGGGCAAGTTATCGATTAACGGACAACAAATCCGTACTGCGGGGACATTGAAGAAACGGACGGAGGGAGAACGGACGGACGGAGGGTCGGAGGAATGGACGGATGGACGGAGGGACGGACGGAATGACGGAGGAACGGACGGAGGAACGGTCGGAAGAACGGACGGAGGAACGGACGGAGGAACAGACGGAGGAACAGACGGAGGAACGGACGGACGGAGAACGGACGGACTGCGGGTCGGAAGAATGGACGGAAGGACGGAGGGAGGGATGGAAGGAGGGATGATGGAACGGACGGAGGAACGGACGGAAGAACGGACGGAGGGAGGGATGGACGGAGGAAGGAACGGAGAACGGACGGACGGAGGGTCGGAGGAATGGACGGACGGAAGGAGGGATGGAGGAACGGACCTCGACAATAGCTGCTGACTAAGAATATATATAATTAATGGGGTCCGAGAGGCAACCTTCTGCCTGTTGCATACCTTACATACCACAAAACCACAAAACCAATATACCCCTTTTAAGCACTTCCACTGGGTTGAGCACGGAGATAAAGGCTCGGGCGTACGTTTTTAAACCTTTTCACTTGCCGTTGCGGGTTTTAGTTAAAAATCGAACAGCGAACCAGACGGTCGCAACAATACGGACTTTAAATAAATATTAAAACAAAAACAAAAAGGAATAATTACAATATACTATACAAGAGATATAAATAATTTGCAGAGAAAGCGCGCTTATCAGCTGGAAAAGTGAATCATGGGTATGTTAATCATATTTATCAGACCTACATGTATATATACATATATATAGATATAGGGCAGGGCATATAGTGTGTGACAAAGTAGATATACATAGGAGTCAGGCGATCCTCAGCGATCCCTATTAATGGCCTGTCGTGGATGTCAGTGCTGATTTGTCTCTCTCTCTCTCTCTCTCTCTTTTGGTTTTTTTCTCCTCTTTTTGCGGGTCCACCTTTAGGTGCCGTGCAGCCAGGAACAGTTGTGAGCATTGGTAGGCGAGTGCAGAGCTGTGTTGAGCACCAATCCAATCCAATCCAATCTTTAAAGAAATAATCTATATGTATAACTTTGCTATCTTATCGCGCTTATCGGCAACTTATCGGCAACTAATGCCCAACCGCACTCCTGTCCGCTCCTCCTCTCGTTGCAGAACACACTTGGGTGCACTCGACTCCATATGCCGCACTGCCTCCGTTCGCTGTTGTTGGCGGCCACGATGCCGACGGCACGCCCATCTATGTGGGTCGCTCCTTCCACGAGGGCGAGAACCTCCCAGCCAAGGTAATACCCAGCAAGGGCTGTGCGTATGTCGCCTTCGGCGGCACCGAGCACCAGAAGAGCCACTATGAGGTGCTCGTGGGCCAGGGCTTCGCCTGGGTGGGCAGCTCCAGCGGCTCTGTGCCGCCAAATGCGGTGCGCAGCGGCACCACCCGCACCGGGGAGCCCATCTATGTGGGTCGCGGCCATTACGCGAACTCGCTATGCGTGGGCAAGGTGCATCCGTCGCATGGCTGTCTTTATATACCGTTTGGCGGGCAGGAGGTGCGCATTAACACCTACGAGGTGCTCATCCATCAGCAGCAGGATGTCTGGGTGCCGGCCTCGCCCAGCTATACGCCGCCCGGCGCCGTCATAGCCGGCCACGATTCGGATCGCACGCCCATCTATGCCGGACGCGCCATGCACGAGGGCGAAATGCTGCCCGCCAAGGTGGTGCCCAGCAAGGGCTCGGCCTACGTCTGCTACGGCGGCTACGAGTTCCAGAAGCCCACCTACGAGGTCCTCACCGGCTACGGCTATGTCTGGATCCGTCCCCATCACCATGGCATTCCCCCGAATGCCGTCTCCACGGGCCGTGCCCGCAACGGCGAACCCATCTACTATGGACGCGGACATCACCAGGGCAGCCTGACGCCCGGCCTGATCTCCGCCCGACAGCGTTGCCTCTACATACCCTACGGTGGCCGCGAAATCCGTGTGGACTCCTATGAGGTGCTCTGCCGGCAATAGGCGGTACACATACACACATTTATTTATATTTTTGAACAATTTTTAATAAAGGTTGCGACTGCTTATCAAACACATTCAAGTTCTGTAGTGCATTTATCTCTCCATATAAATAAGTCGTAGCTTACATTCCTCTTCTTTAGAATTATAGAATACCCTGTAAATAACCTTGTTTCCAGAGTAGAGCTCATTCATTAATATAATCCTCTGCAATTCCAATACCATGAACCGAACCCTAAACCAAATTAAAAGGCTAAAGTACAGTTGAGCCTTAATCTGAACTAATCCATACCAAAAATCTTCCTAACTATAACTCGACTTAACTAAGTAAGATCCCTGAAATTTAGACTCATCAAACTCTGTAGATTGCAATGAGAAATATTTGCTTCCCAAATGGAGCGAATATTTGTACAGCTGTTCTCTGATATTGTTAAAAAAAAATTGAATCAAAATTTGAAATGGGCATTTCTTAATGCCAATAGATCTGCTCTAAAAGATATGTAATTCAAAAATCGGACTAAATGTTCTCGAAATATTTAAGTTATAATAAAAGTATGTGAGTCGAAAATCTAAGTAAATGTACACAAGATATTAAAATAATAATTAAAATGGTATTTCATTCGAAAATCCCAATGAATATACTCGAAAATGTACTCGAGATATTTGTGTTTATAAAAAGAGAATATACCATTCGAAGGTCAGAGTAAATGTGCTCGAGATATTATACTCGAAAGATTCAGCTCGAAATATTTAAATTATATGCCGTTATCGAAATTATATATCATTCGAAAATCGTTTCAAATGTACTCGAGATATTTGAAATTTTATAAAAAAAAAATGGATATATTATTCGATAATTGAAGATTTATTTATTAAACTTTCAAGAAACCTAAAATTTGTTTGGATAATACTCGCAAATTTCTGAAACACATTCATTATCTTTGTTTGTCTGGCGACAATTCTTTAATATTCTAGAAGGCGACTTATATTTCTTACATAAAAATGCAAATTCCAGGGAGAGTAAGAGCACAATATTTATATAGTCCGTTGATGCAGCAAAGTATGAGATTTATCATAACAAGAATCTTATTTATCTTAGTCAAATATAAATAGAATAATTATAATCGGCTGATGATAAAGGGCAAGATTATATTCGTAGTAAGGTCCAAGTTACATGTATAAAGATTGGGCATAGTCTAAACTTGGATATATATAAAGATTACATATAGAGAAACTGCAACTCATGCCCAATTTGTTTACTTTACAGCCTATAAGTGGGTGCAGTCGTCGGCGTACTCCTCGATACCGCCGAATGCCGTTGTTGGCGGCAATGATGAGGATGGCGCCATGATCTATGTGGGCCGGGCGGAGCACGAGGGCGATATGCTCGTCTGCAAGGTGGTGCCCACCAAGCAGATCGGCTTCATATCGCAGCGCGGCGAGGCCCTGCCCAAGGACATATTCGAGATACTGTGCGGCGAGAATCTCGCCTGGGTCAAGTGCTACGATCACGTGATACCCGAAACGGCCGTGCTCTGCGGACGCACCGCGCTGGAGCAGCCCGTCTACATTGGACGCGGCCATTACGAGGGTCATCTGATAATTGGGAAAATCTCGTCGGTTCACCGGGCCCTGTTCATTGCGTATCGCGGCGCCGAGCGTCGTCTGGACTCGTATGAGATTCTGGTGGAGGAACGACATGGCATGCCCGGCTGGCAGCTGCCGCCGCCGCCGCCGCCGCCCGAGCAGCTGGAGCTGGCGGAGAAGTGTCCGCCAACGCCGCCGCCGCTGACGCCGCCAACGCCGCTGCTGCTGGCAGGCAAGCCAGGCGCTGCGCCCGGACGTTATCCGTATCCGCCGGACTTTGATGCGCCGGCTTTCGCCTTGCACGACAGACCGCCACAGTATACGCCCATGCCGATGCCCATGGCCAGCACAGATCCATATCCACCACCAGCCCGTCCAATGGGGCCTTCGATCTTGCCGGAGTACAAGCCGCCGCTGGCCGTGCCCGTGCCCATACCAGTGAAGCCCTCCTATGTGCCCGCCGAGGTGGCGACCGCGCCCTCCTATACGCCAGCCGAGTTCGCGCCGCCTGCGGCTGCCTCGTGCTCCTTTACGCCAGCGGACACTTATAAGCCGCCATTGGATCCGTATGCGCCCAGCTGCTCCTCCTATACGCCAGCCGTATGCACACCAGCTCCGCCCGTCTACGATCTGTGGATGGCCGCCAGTCCAGGGTATACGCCACCGGATGCCGTCTTCGGCGGCCACGATAGCGACATGGCGCCGCTGCTCGTCTGTCGCGCCTACTACGACGGCGTCCATATACCGGGCAAGGCGGCGCCCAGTCGCGGCTGTGCCTACATTACGCTGGCCGGCCGCGAAATTGTCGAGTCGCGCTACGAGGTGCTCATCGGACAGTCCAAGTACCATTGGGTGCCCGGCCGTGACGGCAGCATCGCCGCGGGCGCCGTCGAGGCGGGCCGCGCCTTCAACGGCGAGCCTCTGTTTGTTGGCCGCGCCCATTACGGCGGCAGCCTGACACCTGGCAAGATCCAGCAATCGCATCGCTGCCTGCACATAGCCTTCGGCGGGCAGGAGGTGCGCATCAGCAGCTACGAGATTCTCGTGCGCAGCGACATCTTCTATCGCCAGCAGGGCATCAGCCTGAGCTACTGAGCTGCAGCTGGAGCTGGCAGGAGACGGAGACACATGACCACAAACACATTCCCGAGCAGCTACCTCAAATGTTAAAGCCAATCCAATTATTGAGAGTATCAAATTCACCTTTAAATTTAAATACTATCTAAATAGAAAATCATTTACTTTTTTAAAGAAACTTCAAGCTCTTTTCCTTCTTATATTAAGTATAAATTATCCTTGATTCCAACAAAAATATATTGAATTAAGCCTAAAATACTTAATTTAAGAATTTACACACTAAAAAAAATGCACCATGGCATTCCAAGAGCTAACTAAACAAAAGTTCCCGACTTAAGTTTTTCGAAAATCTGCTTAAGAAATTGCAAGCTTTAACAACTTAATTTAAGCAAAAAATGCTTGATATTCTCTTCAATTACTGAGAGAAACAAATTTTGCTTTAAATTTAAATACAATCTACATAGAAATTTGCTCACTAAAGACAATTCAGGCTCTCTTCGTTCTTAAATTAAGTCTAAATTAAATTCAAAAATAATATATGGAATTGGGCAAAAAATACTTACTTTAAGCTCAAAACGCGTCGAATGGAATTCCAAGAGCTCTTCCATTCAGAAATTGAAGTACATATAACAAAAAAAAGTTCCTGAAATAAGTTTTTCTTTAAGAACTTAAGAAATTTCAATCTGAAACAACTTAATTTAAGCAAGAAATGCTTGATATTTTCTTCGCATTCCTTTTCCAGCTTAAGAAATTGCAAACTTGAACTTAATTTAAGCAAAAAATGCTTGATATTTTCTTCGTATTCCTTTTTCAGTTTAAGAAATTGCAAACTTGAACTTAATTTAAGCAAAAAATGCTTGATATTTTCTTCGTATTCGTATTCCTACAAAGTATTCCCCGCAGCAGCTACCTCCAAAAGGAGTTTTGTTAACTATTGTATCTAGTCTTAAAAACTTCTGTTGTATATATAAACTGTTAAATATACGCATATATTTATTTAAATGAGCAACTTCTTTGAATGAATCTGGGAACTACACGAAATCGAGAGGCACGTCGAGCGTCTTCGGCGTTCCGCGTAATTCCAAGTTTTTATATGGCCCGGCTAAGTGGCAGATGCTCGTAAAAGACGTACTTCCTATATTTAGCTCATCAAAATCATAATGGGCGAGTTTAGCCTCGGGCGTTTAGCGCCGTGGGGTTTACTGACCTCTTCGTCGCGCTTTGTCTAATACAAATACTATTTCCCTTCTCTTTTTTACTTTAACCTAGTGCCAAATTATATAGAATATCCATGCAGCTTTTAAATGTAGTGCAGCTGAATAGCAAAAAGTCCCACATATCTCATCTCAGGCAATTCCCTGCACGTGCTTATTTTGAATATTGGCCAAAATAATGTAATTCAAATCTGAGCAATCAAAAAGTAGTTCAATTGCATTTAGATTAGATGTCACGTTTCAATTGAAGGTCAATTAATAAGGCAACTATTTAAACAATTGTTTTCGTAGCTCTAATCTGTGATAGACTATGATTATAATCCCAGATATTTCTAATTAGCATAAAGAGAAGGTTTTACTTGGGTTTGTGTTAGTTTTTATTAACATATTTCCTCAGGGAATATCTTATTACCTCAAGGGGAATTCTACAAAATACACTTTCTGCAAAAGATAAACTTCAAGGAATATAGCTAATATTAAATGTATATATATATGATTATATCGAGTGTTATTATAACTAATTGGGCCATATTCTATAATATAAACTTTCTTCAAAAGATCAACTTCCCGGAATGTTAGCTATAAGTCGGATTTATTATATCGAGTGTTATAGTTACTAATTGGGCCATATTCTAAAATATACATATACCTTCTACTAAAGATAAACTTCAAGAAATATAGCTAAGGCTATATGTATATATATAAGTTGGATTTATTATTTCCAGGGTTATAATAATATTACAATATAATATATACTTTCTACAAAAGATCAACTTCCCGGAATATTAGCTATAAGTCGGATTGATTAAATCGAGTGTTATAATAACTAATTGGGCCATATTCTAGATTAACTCACCTGAGTTTTGTATCTTATTAGCCAATGTCTTAAGGAAAATAGTTTCGATTTATTTTGAATAGACCCGAAAAATGTCCGCGCCAAAGGACTTCCGGATGTCGTGCCGCGGCAGATCATTAAAAACGACTAAATCAACGGATGTGCTCGAAGATATCAGACCCTGCCTTATAAACAACATGCAGATTATATGTAACATATGTATGTATATATATGTATATATGTTGTGTATACCTGTTGTGACCTGATTTGGAATCGCAAATGCAGGTCGATTGCCCAGGTGCACAGGTAGCCGCCGAGCCCGTCTCCCGTTCGCGTATAAATATCGGTGCTTTTACTCGATTCGAGTTCAGTTCATTAGCCATTGCCCAGTCTGTCCATTGTCTGCGGTCGGTTCTCATTGTGCGCGACTAGTTAAACAAATCATACTAAAAGATTTCATCATTCAATATTTGTTTTCCGTCAAATTGCCAGCCGGTAAGTCTTGTCAGTCGCCCGATGCGACATCATCTATATAAATATATATATATCTATATACATATATCTGTAGCTAGGCATTGACAGTCTCCCGATACGACATCATCTATATATATATCTGTATATCTGTATATCTATAGGTAGGCATTGAGGGCCCGCCATCCAGCTGGGCAATATTTGCGCGAATCTACGTAATATTTTTGATAGTCTAACCTTGATGGTTGTGTTTGGCTTTTTGTTGTTGTTGTTTTATATTGTTTATAAATTATAGTATTCCCCCATAAAGGTACGGCACTTAGGTTAGATAAGTACCAAATGTTTTCTACACTCACCAACAAAGTTAAGCTATTTGGTTTGTTTGCTTAACTTGTAAGATTACACCACATTGTGAAATTCGGAAAAGGTTAAATACAGATTTAATTTATGCCTAAGGAAGTCTTAAAGCTTTTAAAAAATCTTTTCTTTTGATTCTTAGCTCATGTCAATTCAATAATATCTGTATCGAAGAAAGAAAGAAAGTAATATAACTTTATTTCTCTTTGTTTGTAAGCTCATGATACTTAAATTATATTGGAAAAAAGCTCTTTCAATCAATAAATTCTTCAATAGTTTTTCTGTATTTTCGAAAATATATAAATCATTAGCTTATTTTTATTCCTTATTAAATATTTTAAAATAAACTTCCGTTAAATTCCTTTAAATTTTGTACCTACCTTATGCATTGGCATAGCTCTAGTTCACAATTTTGTTGTGCAGTGTTAGTGCAATATACCTCTGTCTGATAGCCGTCGTATTTGCGGTTCGGTTTTCGCAAAAATTCCATTTGCACTTGAATGAAATTAAGTTTTTCAGAACTAGTTGTACACATTTGCAGATAATACTCCAAGAAACTGATTTTTGTGCTCATAGTTTTTGAACAACCGCAATATATTAAAAAGTATTAAGACCTTATCAATATTTTTATTCGCAACGAACTAGATCTATGCTGCATTGGAGCTGAACTGTGCCTAGTTCGCCATTTAAAAAAAATTCTTAAAAAAAATATTTTTTCGAAAATGTTAGCTTAGAATTCAACCGATTATTTACATATATAATCTTATTTTTGTTTTTTTAACTTTATGAATTAGTTCCTCTGCCTTTTAAGAACCAACTGTGGAATTGCAATATTGAACTGGTTCCACAGTTTAATAAAGAAAGGCTATATATTTCAAGGTATTGATTGGTACAGACTCTACAAATTTATAAAGATGAAATAATAAATAGTTAAGCGTGTTATTTGAACTAGTTCCAGGTTTTAAAAAGGGCTATTGTCGAACCAATTATTGCAGACTACAAATTTATATGTATAAAATGCAAAATAGTTATGCATATTATTTGAACTAATTCAAATGTTCCAATAGGTTTATATGGATAAAATGATGAAAAGCTATGCATGTTTTTTTAAACTAGTTCCAATGTTCCCAGTCTCTCCAGCTCTCTATTGTCAACCCGATTGTTACAGTCTATACAGATTTCTATGGATAAAATGATAAATAGGCAATGCGTGTTATTTGAATTAGTTCCGGTGCCCGACTGCGCGTGCCTCATAGACTTCAGGCAGCACATAGAGAACATACTATATATATATGAATTAAGATCAGCTCTCGGCAATTAGATGCTGACGAATCTTCCAAGGAACCCGGAGAGGGCAATGCCATGCGAACGGCTGCGGTTATTCCCAGCCATAAGTTGTCCAGGTGACTTTCTTGAATGTTGCGTGCTCTGCGTTCGCAATGCTGCAGTCGCGGGAAATTACATACAGATCTTTGACGCACTGCAAAAACTGGAAATGAACTCCAAGAAAATAAAGCAGCACACACTCATGCCACACTACTTCGAACCCATGTGGGCGTGGCTGAGGCGTTTAGTTGTAGCCTGAAGTGCACGATAAGCCGGAACAATAATCAGCGCGTGTGCCAAACAATTTCGACTGACATTTGTTTACAGATGGTTAAGTTATATTCTACTGCTTCCTCTTCTTCTTCCTAAATACTTTGGCTATGTTGTGATTGTTGTGGATTTTAATTGGCTCGTCTTTGTGGCCGATTATAAGGTTTATGGCATCAATTCGGTTCAGTTTCAGCCGCTTGAAAGTTCTTATATCATTTACGTATTTGTGCCTTTGCCTAACGACACGAGCACGCGATTGTACACATACACATACATATACATATATATGACGACACTCGGACACTCTGGTAACCGAGGTATCGTCGTAGGCCCCCGTTGACTGGCCCCAACAGTTCCGATTCCAATCGCGTGCTGTCGAGATGCAAACGCAGCCTGTTAAATCGAAATCGCTTCAAAACCTCGACACCAGACCGTAAAAAACTCAATCTTCGAACAATTGAAAATACCGAAAAAAAAAATAATAAAATTAAAACAAAATCGGGTCTTATCATTAGCATATACGTCTGCCAGTGTTTACATATATATTATATATATATAGAAAAAAAATTGGTAATAGTCCAGATTACGCTTCAATTGTTTTTTCGTTTCGATCGATCGATTGTCCCGGCACTCATATATTTCACTTTCGAATACGAATTGTTTGTAATTTATTAATTTATGGATGCTTTTTCCAGTTTTTCAATTGCCGCAAGTGTGCAATCATCAGTTTATCAATTTATCAAGCTGCAACAGCTTCAAAGCGTTAATTTGTCTTGGGAAATATGCTTTTTTCCACCTCTCTCTCTCTCTCTCTCTCTCTCTCTCACTTTTCATTTCTTGTATAAATTGTCGCCCCAGTAAAAAACTTTAATTATTTTGTGAGTTTTTTTTTGTAATAAAAAGCGCGCCGCATTCGATCGCAAGCGCAATTCAAAATGTGGCATAGAAATGAGTTGAGTTCATCTTTTTTGCAGCTCTCCAATACGTAAAATCTTTTAACGAAAGTACAACAAAAGGATCTCAGAAATGTCCACAGCACACGAATTTGCCAAGGAGTCGAAGAAGCGCAGCACAAAGCTGCCAGATTTGGGCGATTTTCAGGTGCAGAAAGCCAGCGGAGATGCCACAGCGGAGCACGATAAAAAGTACAGTTTCTTTGATCTGGTAAGTGTTGAACAAGTCATAAAGATTGGTGCTTAAATTGATCACCGATCATTTATCATTGAGCGAGCGTATTATCTGATGTGAATACTTTGATTAATCCAATTATTTCAAGCTGAGTGCATTCAGCATTAAAGTTCTTTTTTTTTTTTTATCGTTTGCTGCGAATTACATAAGAAGAAGTCAGAGACATTGATTAGTTTTAGCACTGAAAATCCTGTTTTATGCATCAGCTATCATTGAACTGAATGTTCTTTTGTATAGCTTAGAAATATTTTATTTTAAATTTTATACAATTATTTTTGTCAGCATCAGTTAGCGGTTGAAATCTTGCAGCTTGTATCAGTTATAATTGATCAAAATCCTTTTTTGAATAATTAAGTCTGTCTTAATAAAAATCAAGCCTGAAAAAACGGTTTGGAACCGAACCGGTTCAGACTGTGAACATGTTAAAAGAACTAATTTCGACAAGGACATTAAATTAAATTATTTTTATTAAAGTAAGGAGTGCTTTTTAAAGTTGTCATAATAATGATCAAAGCTGCTAAACCGTTTGCAACCGAACCGGTTCATACTGTATATATGTAAAATGAACTAGTTTCGAATGGAATTGTGCTTGTAAAAACTTGTAAATCATGTGCGAACAAATGATTCCCAGCAACAACTAGATTCAGAGATGTGCCAAAGCGGGTTCATGAACCGAACCTAAAATCTAGGCTTTCTTTTGAGTCGTGAACCGAACCAGTGAACCAGTTGGGCTCGCAGCGTGATCTTTATTATATAATATTATACTCTTATTTAAGATCTTTATTATATTATATAATATTCATATTTAATCATTAAATTTGAGTAATCAGAAACAAATCCTTGATCATTTATCCGATTAGCATACTCTAAAATTTCGAACTTTTCTTTTATAGTTCCGGTACTCAACTCGCCTGGAACGTTTTCTGCTATTGCTCAGCATTATTGTGGCCACATTAGCCTCGGTTTTTATACCATATTTTATATTGATCTATGGGGAATTCACGTCGCTGCTCATTGATCGCACCGTGGGCGAGGGAACCTCCTCGCCAACTTTTATACTCGCGCTCTTTGGAGGCGGCAAGCGACTGTAAGTTGTGGGGCGGGAGAACTGGAGATTGGATGTGAGTTTTAAATTGGGCTTCTCCTTATAGCACCGATGCCAGCCCGGAGGAGAATACTCAGGCCATAATAGATGACTCGATTGCCTTTGGCATTGGCAGCCTGGTGGGCTCCATCATAATGCTGTTGCTCATTATAATTGCGATAGATGTGTCGAATCGCGTCGCCCTGAACCAGATCAATCGCATACGTAAGCTCTTTCTGGAGGCCATACTGCGCCAGGATATGTCCTGGTATGACACCAGCTCGGGCGCCAATTTCGCCAGCAAGATGACAGAGTAAGTGCCACGGACTTGGGGAAGGGTTATTCAAATATTAAGCAACCTTTACGCAGGGATCTGGATAAGGTGAAGGAGGGCATCGGTGAGAAGGTGGCCATTGTTACCTTCCTGTTCATGACCTTTGTGATGGGCATTGTTGCCTCGTTTATCTACGGCTGGAAGCTGACCCTCGTGGTGCTGACCTGCAGTCCATTTATTATTTTATCCACAGCGCTGGTGGCCAAAATCCAGAGCTCCTTGGCCGAAAAGGAGCTGAAGGCCTACTCGGATGCGGGCAATGTGGCCGAGGAGGTCTTTAGCGGCATACGCACCGTGCTGGCATTTAGTGGGGAGCGCAAGGAGAACGAACGTTTCTCCAAGCTGCTGGTGCCCGCCGAGGTAACCGGCCGCAAGAAGGGCCTCTATTCGGGCATCGGGGCCGGGGTCATGTGGCTGATCATCTATTGCTGCATGGCCATTGCCATTTGGTATGGCGTCAATCTGATTCTGGAGGATCGCGGCAAGGAGGAGCGCCAGTATACGCCGGCTGTCCTGGTCATTGTCCTGTTCGCCGTCATTATGGGCGCTCAGAATTTGGGCTTCTCGTCGCCGCATGTGGATTCCTTTGCTGTGGCCCTCGGCGCTGCACGAAATCTCTTCAGGATTATCGATCGCAAGTCGGAAATCGATCCGATGGGCGAGACTGGCATGAAGCCCGACAGCATAACGGGTCGTCTACGCTTCGAGGATATACACTTCCGATATCCTTCGCGTCCGGATGTTGAGATACTCAAGGGCTTGACGGTGGACGTGGAACCGGGTCAAACGGTGGCCTTTGTCGGCGCCTCCGGCTGTGGCAAGAGCACGGTCATCCAGCTAATGCAGCGCTTCTACGATCCGGAACAGGGCAGCGTCAAGCTGGATGGCCGTGACCTGCGCACCTTGAACGTCGGCTGGCTGCGCGCCCAGATTGGCGTTGTGGGCCAGGAGCCAGTTCTGTTTGCCACCACAATTGGCGAGAACATACGCTTTGGCAATCCGCAAGCCAGCCAGGCGGACATTGAGCGGGCCGCACGCAATGCCAATTGCCACGAGTTCATCACCAAGCTGCCCAAGGGCTACGATACCAAGGTGGGTGAGCGCGGCGCCCAGATGTCCGGCGGCCAAAAGCAGCGCATTGCCATCGCACGGGCGCTGGTGCGCAATCCGAAGATTTTGCTGCTGGACGAGGCGACATCGGCGCTGGACCCCACCTCCGAGAAGCGCGTACAGGATGCACTGGAGCTGGCCAGCCAGGGTCCAACCACCCTTGTTGTCGCGCATCGCCTATCGACTGTGACTAATGCCGACAAAATTGTGTTTGTTAAGGACGGCCTGGTCGCCGAACAGGGCACACACGACGAGCTCATGGACAGGGGTGGTTTATACTGTGAGCTGGTAAACATAACCCGGCGCAAAGAGGCCACCGAGGGTGCCGAGGACACAGTCAGCGGTGTTGCTAAATTGCCATTGTCAAAGGGCAGGGAGGACGAAATCATGGTTGATGACGACGACCTGGAGTCTGAGGACGACGACGAGGACATTGATGACGACGATGGCGATGCTGTGGCGCCCGCTAACCACAGCAAGGACGACGTATTCAGCGTCAGTTCATGCGGAAAACGTAAGTAAGAGTAAGAGTTGGAGGTCCTAAACTTTATCTACCCTGTAACCATGGACGAATGGGTTAAGCAGAGTATGTTGTTGTTGTGAAGACTCAAGGCAGTATACTACCCAGTAAGACATTCGAGTAACCATCCGTCCGTTGATCTGTCCTTCCGTTGGTCTGCCTATCCTTCCGTCTGTCTGTCCGTTGGTCTGTCTATACGTGCTTCTGCTAGACTTATTTCTGTCGGTCCTTCTTATTGCCCGTCCGTCCTTCCTTCTGTCTATCTGTCTTTCTGACCCCCGTATGTACGTGCGTCTGTCTGTCCATCCGATTGTCCGTTCATCTGTGAGTCCTTCCATCTGTCTGTTCAACCGAGTGTCAGTGCGTCCGACTATCCGACCACCGTGTCCGTGTACGTCCGTCTATCTGTCCATCCGTACGTCTTTCTATCCGTCCGTCTATCGGACTCCCGTCCATCTGTCTGTCCCTTCTTCCATCCACACGCATTCGTAAAGAGATAGACCGATCTCGAAACCCTTAATTGCTAAACGACAATTTTTCTTCCTGAATTCCCCACCCGACTAGACCCATTTGTAGTTGGCTACAGGGTATTGTCTAGTCGCTCAATTTTACATCCTCCAGCTTTTTCCTAATCCCAAACATATGTATGTTAAATTGTGGCAGGACGGTCGCAGCGTCGCAAGAAGAAGAAGCAAAAGAAGGACGAACCGAAGGTCTCCTTCATACAGCTGATGAAGCTCAATGGACCCGAATGGCGGTACATACTGTGGGGTTGCCTGGCGGCCGCCATGCACGGCACCACATTCCCGCTGTGGGGCCTCTTCTTTGGCGACTTCTTCGGCATACTCTCCAACGGCGATGAGGATCTGGTGCGGCACGAGGGCAACAACATCTCGTACATCTTCATTGGCATCGGCCTGATGGCCGGCGTGGGCATCATGCTGCAGAGCTATATGTTCACGACGGCGGGCGTTAAGATGACAACACGCCTGCGGCAGCGGGCCTTCAAGACGATTATGTCCCAGGAGGTGGCCTTCTTTGATGACGAGCGCAATTCGGTGGGCGCACTCTGCGCACGCCTCGCCGGCGACTGTTCCAACGTGCAGGGGGTGAGTTGTGCCTTCCCCACAAAATCCCTGCCACACACACACTCTAAAATCCACTTTCGTCTCTCTCATGCTCATCCTTCGCAGGCGACGGGCGCACGTGTTGGCATCATGCTGCAGGCGGTGGTCACCCTGGCCGTGGGCATGATAGTTGGATTTGTTTACTCGTGGCAGCAAACCCTTCTAACCACAATCACGCTGCCCTTCCTGTGCCTCTCCGTGTATTTGGAGGGCCGCTTCGTAGCGAAGAGCGTGCAGTGGTCCAAGGCGGCCATTGAGCAGGCCTCCCAGGTGGCCGTTGAGGCCATTGCCAATATACGGACCGTCAATGGGCTGGGCCTGGAGCAGCAGGTGCTGGAGCGCTACATCGTGCAGATCGATCAGGTGAACGCCGCCTGCCGGCGCAAGGTGCGCTTCCGCGGCCTGGTCTTTGCCCTGGGACAGGCGGCACCGTTCCTGGCCTACGGTGTCTCCCTCTACTATGGCGGGCTGCTGGTGGCCAATGAGGGTTTGCCCTATCAGGATATCATAAAGGTCGCCGAGGCGCTTATCTTTGGCTCCTGGATGCTGGGCCAGGCCTTGGCCTATGCACCGAACGTTAACGATGCCATCATCTCTGCGGGTCGCCTGATGAAGCTGTTCGAGCAGACGCCCCAGCAGTCCAATCCTCCACTCAATCCCTACAATACAGCTGATGTGAGTTGCTTACTAGATTCCTGATACTCCCTTACTTATCCGGCGATCTCTTCCAGAAATCGGAGGGCGACATTGTCTACGAGAATGTTTGCTTTGAGTATCCAACGCGCAAGGACACGCCCATTTTGCACGGCCTGAATCTCACCATTAAGAAGAACACAACTGTGGCGCTGGTGGGTCCATCCGGCTCCGGCAAATCCACCTGCATACAGCTGCTGTTGCGCTACTATGATCCCGTCTCCGGCTCGGTTAATCTGAGCGGTGTGCCGAGCACAGACTTTCCGCTGGACACGCTGCGCTCCAAGCTGGGCCTGGTCTCGCAGGAGCCGGTGCTCTTCGATCGCACCATAGCCGAGAATATTGCCTATGGCAACAATTTCCGTGACGATGTGCCCATGCAGGAGATCATCGAAGCGTCCAAAAAGGCCAACATTCACAATTTCGTCAGCTCTCTGCCGCAGGGCTATGAGACACGGCTGGGCAAGACCTCACAGCTGTCCGGCGGCCAGAAGCAGCGCATTGCCATTGCCCGTGCGCTGGTGCGCAATCCAAAGATCCTCATCCTGGACGAGGCGACGTCCGCCTTGGATCTGGAGAGCGAAAAGGTGGTGCAGCAGGCCCTCGACGAGGCGCGCGCCGGTCGCACCTGCGTGACCATCGCCCATCGCCTGAGCACCGTGCGGGATGCGGACCTGATCTGTGTGCTCAAGCGCGGCCTCGTTGTGGAGCAGGGCACACACGATCATCTCATGGCATTGAATGGCATCTACGCGAACCTGTACATGATGCAGCAGGTCGCGGGTTAGAGCACAACCAACTCTTGTTTATACTAAGCACTCATTTGTAGTTACTATATTTTTGTTTTTAGTACATGGATTAAAGCTCTAAGCATTACAATTAATTATAGCCGACTGTCTAGCAGGGGCCCGGGATTGGCCAGGGCATTGCGACGCTCCTGGATAGCAAAGGTGAGCTTCCGGAATGGGCCCAGCGGCAGGCCCAGCGACTTCAGGTCCGCCTCCGTCAGCAGCATAAGCGTCTCCAGATCGATCTCCTGCTTCTGAAAACTAAAAAATAACTCCAGTTAAAGCTGATCTGATCTGAATAGTTGCCCCACTCACACTGGCAGATACTCATCCAGGGCCCAGACTGTCAGAAAGCGCTGCAATGCGCTGGCCGACATCTCCTGCTCGTCCTCGTCCTCGCTGTACACATCCTCGCCGGCGCCCTCCGAGTCGCTGTCGTCGGACAGATTTAAATACAGGCGCGCCTTATTCCCGGAGCGGGATTTGCTGTTGTTGTTGTTGTTGCCGCTGCTGCTCGCATTTCGCATGGTCGAACTGGACACGCTGTCGACGCCGTCCGTTTGCAGCTGCAGCTGACTCAGCGCCGCAGTCACGGAGCGTCGGAACGCAATGCTGCCCAGCATGGTGGGTCGGTCGAACAGGCCGATGGGTCGCTGCAGCACCAGCTCCTCGCTCAGCTCCTGCGCCAGCTGCGCATCGCCCAGTATATCCGGCTGGGAGAAGCTACGCGACAGCGCCGCGCTGTAGCCCAGCCGGCCGGCATCGCGCTCGCCGCCATCGTCCAGCTCGAAGACATCGGCGATCTTGCCGCGCTTGCCATTGCCATCCTCCGTGGAGCTGAACGTGCCCACATAGAGCACCTCCGAGTCGCGTTGCAGGCCCGTCAGCGAGGTAATCGTACGCTTGCCATCCGGCTCCAGCTCGCGCACCTTGAACCCACCGTCGGCTGCATGTGGACAGGCGCTTGCATGTTGCGGCTTGCCCGGCGGCTTCTTCTGCACGGTGCCCACGCGACTGGCTATGGTGGATCCGCCGCTGCTGCTGCTGCTGCCACCGCCCCCCACCAGATCGCTGAACTTGGCGCCGGCACGCGACGACTGTTGAGGCATGTGGGCAGGTGCTGGCTGTTCCCGCGGCGCCTTGTTCAGATTGCCCTGGCTGGACCAAATCTTTTGCTTGAGTGTGGACAGCATGTTGCTGGACTTGCTGCTGCTGACCAAAGTCTGACGGCTGCTCGGCTGCAGATCTCTGTGTTGCTGCTGTTGCTGTTGCTGGCGTTTCATGTATTCCTTCACACGCTTCTCGCACTCCTTCTCCGCAATTTCCTTAAGAGCCTTCGACTTTTTTCTGCAAGATATATATATATTTATTATTTGTTTAAATATTTATTGGATATCATTTATCCGTTGAGAAATGTTGCAACCAGCTCAAAATCGAATCGCGCGCAGTCTATGCAAGTTATCGATAACGAACGCGTTGGATTATTATCGAACACAGTTATCAGCACTTTACCACACTGCAATCGCAATTCGCTTACTTTTCGTTCGCCTCAAAGTTGGCTGCGGCTGCGTCCAGATAACGCAAAATCTCATCCCGATTGTTAATGGCCGCCAGATCCTTGGCATTGTGTCTGTCAATGTCCAAAGCGTAAATGTTAACGCCGAATTTGAAGAGGAAATCAACGCAGTGCAAATGACCCTTGGCGGCGGCCAAATGGAGAGCTGTGTTGCCAAACTGATCGCACTTGTCGGGATCACCGCTGTCGAAGGATAACTTTAGCTATTTAAAATAAATTCAATCAAGTTTGAATTTACCCCCTGCCACAGAGCAGGCGCAGCGCATCGAGTCGTCCCTCGAATGCCGCCCACATCACCGGGGTCATTGAGTCATCGTCCTTGGCATTGGCATCCTTGCGCGTCGCCTCCTTCAGCACATCGAGCAGCCCGTCTTTGGCGGCCCTGTTGTTGTTAATACAAAGCACAATTCAGTTCAATTGAAAGTTGTTCAGATAAGATAGGTGTAGCATTATTAATTGCTTGTTTCGTGGCATCAGAAACTCACTTGTGAAATCGATCGGAAGACATTTTCGCCGCCTCTTATCTGTGCGCTGTTTCCATAGACAACCAACTATGATGAGCCTATAAATCTAAGAATATAACAAACTTAGTTTGATCCAAGTAGCCGGCACTGAAACTTAAACCAAGTAACCCTTTCACACATATTTAAACGAACAATATTTCAGATGCGACGCAGCTCTCAGTATTCACATAAATATATTTTTCAGTGCACGTAAAAATCACAAATATTCTTAAATATTTACGTAACCAACTAAAAAAATGTTGGAAAATATGAAACAGAACCCCATTGAATTCGCCGCGATTACTTCGAAAAAGAGATTTACCCAGGCCAACTCCCATGTGGAAATCCTCAAGAAGCAAGCTGTTAAACATGTCAAAAAGCAAGCTCTGAAAAAGAAAATGATGTTTATCAAGCCGCAGAGCCTACAGAATCAAATCAAGTCGAACGGCATCAAGTGGCTCGAAATGGAGAACGATATGAATTGGGTGACATTTAAGGATATCAAGAAGGCCTCCTTGAAGCCAACACTGAAGATCAGCTCAGTTGAATGATAATGATTTGACACAATAACTTCAAATTGTCCATTAGGCATATATATTTTTTAAAATTAATGGCCATATGAGAAGTATTGACAAACATTTTAGGGTGAATTCAGTTAATTGTATTTTAGTTAATAAAAGAAAATAGTTGGATGGACGACGAACTTCAGAGTATAAATTGGGGGGGAAAAGCTCGGAATATGTTGCGATAAGAGTTGGGAAGCAAGTTTTCATATATTATATATTCTGCGTTTATATAAATCTGCCTGCTTCATATTTATGATATAAAAAGCTTGCAAGGAGAAACTGTACGTTAAAATGTGGTATTTTACAACACTTGCCAAACGAAATGTTGGCGAAAAAGAGCCGGATTCCATTTGATTTGAGACGAGCATTAGAAATTGTATGTTATCTAAGGCAAAGTATGCCTTTTGAGAACATTTCAACTCGCATACGTTCCATTCGAGCCGCTTGACTTCACAAACATTCATTTATATATTTCTATTTTAACATTCCATATATTTTTTACATTGAACCCAAATCATGCCTGAGGAAATAGACCAACATTTGGCCCTCACGCTGAACCAACTTGAGCTAACAATTAAGCAAACACGTCAAGAACAATTGAAATGCGCTGCAATTGAAGAGAATCCATTTTATGAGCATTACAAGTGCACGGACCTATATCTCTGGAAGAAGGAAACGGATCTGAACCAAATCAAAACGATGACATTCAAAAAGAAGAATATTCTAAGGAAGCCAATATTGCATCGCCTGCAAAGTCAGACTATGTCAAAAGGAAGGAAATGGCTGCAGTTCTGCAAAACGGAAATGGAAAACGAAATCACATGGGTCAACTTCAAGGATATGAAAACGGTAAAATCGAGGCAAACGTACAGCATGTACGATCTGAAGCATGAATGCGATAAGATCGCGTACGGAATCGGTGGATTCAGTTTCGATGACCTGTTCATACCAAGGCGCATGTCTGAAATGGCAGAAACTATGTATAGTTAAATACTTTTTGTGCATTCTAATAATTATTTCTTTCCAATCAATATTTAGTTGTGGGTCGAACCAAGAACGTTACGATCTGAAGTATATGTTAAAAGAAATCGACCCCAAAGCAGAATTGTTTCCTTGTTTTTTTTTTACTGTATTCACACGCTTTTCATACAACAACTGAAAATCATGTGTGGCTGACACTTTCAGTGAAGTGAAAAGGAAAAGAAAAGCTCGAGCTACACACGTTCCGGTTGGAGTTCACACACACACACACACACACATACACACACACGCGCGCGATCATACTGTACATACAGTTGGTCACATAAACTTGGCCAAAAGAAATTACTTGCATATGTGTGTGTGCAGTACACACATACCCAATAACAAGTTCACTCAACCTTGTTTGTTGACTTCGAATTGCCCAAAAACCAACTCTACGAGCGGAGGCACTCAACCATTTACTTTATGTACAGAATGTCTGTTATGATATTTCGTTTTTTTTTTTTTGGCAAAGTTCACACGCGCAACGGTTTTCCAACAACTTGACACTTTTTGTTGCTAAACACAAAACATAAATAACAAGAGTTGTGGCTTTTCTTTTGCGATCCGCACAATAAGCAAGTGCTTTTCCGTCGAGTACTGTTTGGTAACTGAAACTGAAGTTGGCTTAAAACCGGGAGCAAGCGAGCGGGAATGGCCAAGAGAGCGCGCAATTATGCGCAGAGTTGCCAGCTTGCACGCAAGACCAAAGCTTAGAAAGTTGAAAAAATAATACTCAAAATTAAATGCAGGCAACTTTATTTTGATTTAAGCCCTTAACTGAAAGAAAATCCAGTAGTTAACAATAAACGATTTTTAAAAATTTGTTTGATTACATTTTGTTTAATTTAGATGATTTATCGAAAGACTGTTTATTCATTGATTGCGCACGACCAGCCCTGCTCTAGTTAAATGTTATCGATACATCGCTGCGATAGTTATTTTAAGGCCAGCAGCAATTGTGCAGAAAAACGCAACCTCGTGAAACACACACAAAACAAAAATACTAATATAATAATCAAGTAGAAGAAACTGTTTTAAATAGCTATCGCAATGTGGTGCAGAACAAAAGTAAAATGTGAAATTCACTGAGCTGACGAATTCACGCACATTTGTGGTGGTTGCTGACTACTACAATTGCATATGTATGTATACACCATACACAAATACATACACATGAGTTTGCGTAGGAGGTATCAAAATAACAACAGCAGCAGCAGCAGCAGTAGCAGCAGCAATAGCAGTAGCAGCAGCAGCAGCAACAAGGAAGCACTCTTCACCATATGTTCGATGCATCAATGTTGCATCAGTAACCGCGTGCAACAGCTCGTTAACGTTCCATGGAAATTCCAGTGCCAATGTCAAGCAGTCAATGTCAAGGCGAGCTAACGCTAGCTAAGTAATTAATAATAAACACTCAATAGGCCCACACACACACACACACACACATAGCCATAACCATAGCCCATAGTAGCCAGTAGCCAAGTTAAAAGGCAATACAAATACAAATACGGATACCTCTCACTGTCAGTCAGTCAGAAACAAGTGTCAACACCTACTCACACACACACACACACACACACACATATATATATATATATATATATATATATTACACACAAATCAAAGCAGCAGCCAAGGAAATATTGTTAATCCAAGGGCCCGCTGGAGAGAACGTGCCGCGCACTATGGGCAATTGCCTGAAATGCTTCCAGTCGTCGTCGTCGTCCGCCGCACCAACAACATTGCCAACAAGCAGCTCATCTCCGAACGCATTGCACACATTGAACGCCAACAGCTGCCAAGCGGCCACCAGCATTGGCAACTGCTACGATATCGTTGGGGTGAATGCGAACGAACGTTGCGCCATTTACAACGACAGGCCGCGCGGTAAGCGAATTGCCTATAGCTCCCTTTAAGTCCTATATTAACGATCTATATGTCTGCAGAAACCGATGAATTGCTCTCTAATCGAACTCCACTCAAGCCAGCAAATAATTGTGATACTAAGCGTAATAGTTTTAAGTCCTTAGGCTTGCTTAATGGAAGTGCGCCAACCATGAGCGAAATTATAACAACTGGTAAATTATTGTGCTTAGCATAGATTTAAAGAGCAGCTTTTAATTAATTTGTGTATTGCAGCGGTCAAGGAATCCATGGAGGTGTCAGATCAAACGCTAAATATACTATTTGAGATCTACAAAGATCCAGATGATGAAGATATGATACTCACTGATGGCATTGAGCGTTTGTGCAATGATCTTAACTATCAGCCGGACGAGTTTGCAATACTTGTGCTTGCCTGGTGCCTCGATGCATCACAGATGTGCCGCTTCACCAAAACTGAATTTATTGACGGCCTGCACAAGATGCGGGCGGACACAATTGCAAGCATACGCTTAAGACTTGAACAGACTATTGAGATGCTTAAGGTTGACTCGGAAATGTTTAAGCAGCTCTATCGTTTTACATTTCGGTATGCTCCAATGCTGAATAACAATTGAATGTATTTTCAATTTTATATATATATGAATTTGATTTTTAGTTTTGGCTTGGAGCCAGATCAGCGCGTGCTGTCGCTGGAAATGGCAATCGATTTGTGGAAACTAGTGTTCACTGTACAAACACCTGATCTCTTTTCAAACTGGGTAATCTTCCTCGAAAAGCATCCGAACATACGCCGCATACCCAAGGATACATGGAACATGTACCTCAATTTTACTGAACAATGTGATATAGAAAATTATGATGATACCGAAGCGTGGCCAAGTCTCTTCGATGACTTTGTCGAATATGAAAAGAATCGTGCACTGGAGGTGACCGTCCACGATGATGATAACAACAATGATGATCCATTACAGAGCCATGTCAAGGCCGGCGGCGATACGCGTCACGTGTCATAGTTTAAGATGCAGCCAGTAGCCAAAACATATATAACCGTTTTTAGGGCCAAGCAACGTTCAACTCGCTAATAGAAATTTAAAGCAGTACAATTTCCAGCACGTTATTCATTTGCGCGCTCTCTTATCTATTATCTTGCTGTTAGCGTATGCTGTTTTCTTTTTTTTTTGTGTTTTGTTTTGTTTTGTTTTTGTTTACTTAGAAAACCTTTGTAGTCGGTTCTGGCCAACGGTCATAGATCTACGATGCGGTGCTGGCGCTGCTTGGATGATTCACAACCACCACGAACAACAATAATAAAAAAATACTGCAACAACAAATGCACAGACAGAGCCAGTCAGCCAGCTAGATGATAATTTACCTTGCAAACATTTAACGCGCAGCTAAAAAGGGCAACGGACGCATTTGTTTATAAATTAAAGACTTATCAACAAGAATTTCGAAAAGCTCAATCATACGAAACCGCATGTGTATATATATATATATATATTGTACTAAATGACTTGATTCAACTAGAAGAGCAAACATGTTTTCAATGTGTGCAAAAATCGTATAAATTATACATTATAGCTATTAACTGATGTATTATTTAAAAACAAAAATGCAAAGATTGCAACATTTTATGGCACTTAACTATTTAATTGCATACAATTACATACTTAGTTCTAAGTAGTGGATGTGAATTAAATAAACATAAACTAAACTAATTCAAGTTTGCTAATTATTATTCTATATTAGATCAGAACATTTTTTTAATTACTCGATTTTTTTTTTACTTATAATTTAAACCATATTAAGTATGTAATTTGAGCGCTTGTCTTTCCAGTCGCCGATTACCCGTTATCGATAGTGCAATCGATATTTGTTGATGCCTATCGCTCTTACCAGTGATGTGCTGATTATTGTGCACAGACGCATGTACATACATACATATGTGTATGTACGTGCGTACTTACTGCATATTGATAAAAATTTGTAAAAATCCACTTGCTTATTAGTTTATAGGCCCCGATGAGTAAGTAGTTGTCTAAAACGATTACCTCAGCTGTTTGGCGGATAGTCTCAGCACAGCAGCTACGCCAAAAATTTGCGCATTCCGTGAAATTGATTCACGATTTGACATTGAAAACACAAACGCAATGGTGTGGTGGGCGTAGAGGAGCAAAGGGCAAGGATAGGGCACACGGAAACGGTCGATCGAAAGAGGAAAGGACACCCAACAAGAACAACAACATGCCCTGCGAAAACTGTGGCATTGAGTTCACGGTCTTTCGCCGTAAGCGCAGCTGTTTCGACTGCAGGTAAGTTGGCTCAATCGAAATTTACCACATTAATTCATAATATTGGCACTCAAATTGATGTTGCTACCATTTTTGGCTTTGCAGGCGCTATTACTGCAACAATTGCTTGACGGCGACGACGGCGCGCCGCTGCCAGCGATGTGCAATATTTGCTCAACGGCCGCTGTTGCACGCGGATTTGTTGAAACTAAAGCCAAAGGATTTAATATTCTATTTGCAATCCAAACACATTTCCACTGAAGGCTGCCTGGGTGAGTCAATGCAGCTGCACGACAGAAAAAATATATGTCATGTATACGGCTTTGACTTGCAGAGAAAGAGGAACTGGTCGGTCTGGTGCTGGCACATGTCGCGCAGTCGGATCGCGATACGGGCCGGCCGCCCAACAATAGTCCCGGACGTGGCCAAGCCAATCCCATGGACAGTCTGAAGCAAACGTGCCAAAACTTTTTCACCAATCTGAGTGACAATATCAGTGATTCCTTAGCGTCCTTTGACACAAAGTCCAATACTAAATCAACGACGGACAACAGTCGGGCGAACAGTCGTCATGCATCCCATGATAATGGAGCAACGACGTCGCCGCCGCCGCCGCCGGCGCCGACGCACATCTTTGAGCAGCCGCGCGTGTCCACGCGCGAAATTCCAACGTACGCGAGTGCAGCTCATGTTCAGACACCTGTACGCACCCCAACCGCAGCGAGAACCAACTCCACGGAGGTGGCGCATGTGCATGTCAGTCCATCGACCTCATCGACGCACACGACAACATCGCCCACGGCCGCACCGGAGCTCAAATCTGTGACTGTGATGGCCACAGAAGCGGCTAGGCTGCTGCACAATATTGAGCGTGATAACTCGGATTGTGAATGCTCGGATGATGAGATAATAACCACGTTCAGTGAACGCACATCGCTCAAAAATAGCGAGAACAGCGCTGGCCAGGCAAGCCTCAGCAGGCCACCCTTGGAGACAAGCACAGCGGGTCTGGGTGCGACGACGACGACGACAACAGCAACGGCGACCACAACAGGAACAACCACAAGCACCAGTCCTGGCTTCTCCAAGCAGGGCTCCCTTAGCTCCAAGGTGGACGCATGCGGTGCAGACGCCTCGTCGCAGTCCAGCTTCGAGGAGCTGGGCGCCATTGGCGGCATTTCAGACGAGAGCAAAGCGGCTACCGATACCAACAGCAGCAACCTGGATCAGTGGCAAATACTGGAACAAACTGCGCCAAGCAGCAGCAGCCAAGCGCTGCAGCAGCAGGCCTCACCCACGCAAGCTGAGGCGGCTACTGAGGAAATTCTGGAGGTGACGGTGCGGGATGTGCCCGGCGAGGCGCCTAGCTTTGAGCAGCGCACTGTCACCGTGCCGCAGGCACCACAGCGCACCAAGAAGGTGACACGACGTCGCTCCGACGGCTACCTGAATCGTCGCCATCATTCCAGCGATGATGAATCGCCAGTTGCGACCAGCGGATTGGCACTGAGCACACTAAGCGAACAGCCTGAGCCGGGCGCAGCCTCCAGCAGCAGCTGTCAGCGTTGTGGCAAGAATAAAACCAATATTCGCCGACATGTGGACAGGATGCGTCGACATTTGGAGAATTCGCAAATGTCTGAGGAGGATATCAAGCATGAATTGCAGGAGTTTCTCAGTTACCTGGAGCAGCGCACCAAGTCCTTGGACTGCTCGGAAGCGGACAGTCATGCCATCTCGCCGCTGAGCGGTGCAGATGCGGGCAGCATAGCGGGCGCTGGTGCCGCCGACATGCCGATAACACCGACCATTGAGTTCTCGCCCACACAGGATGATAACGAAACGCATTGGGATGATGACGAGGGCATACATGTGTATGCCTCGTCCCTGGGCTTTGATCCGGGCAACAGCATGGATTCGCGCTTCGTGAACTTGGAAGACTTTGAGGATCGGTAAGTGGAAAGGCACATCGATTCATAATATTGCTAATGTATTTTTCGTGCACCCACAGAAAAGACTTGGAGAATCTAACGGTGAAACAGTTAAAGGAGGTTCTAATGTTGCATCGTGTTGACTACAAAGGCTGCTGCGAGAAACAGGAGCTGCTCGATCGCGTTTGCAGACTATGGAAGACTATGCGCACAGCGCCAGGTAAGTCCAGCAAGCCCTTATATATCAAAATTTTCTATCTATATCCGTATACATATATATATATATAGCTGTTGAGAAACTTGCCACGGATGAACTTTGTAAGATATGCATGGATGCGCCCATTGAGTGCGTTTTTCTGGAATGTGGTCATATGGCTACGTGCACCAATTGCGGAAAGGTGCTAAACGAGTGCCCGATTTGTCGACAATATATTGTACGAGTTGTAAGATTCTTTAGGGCGTAATTCTAAATGGCAGCCCATAGCTTTGCTTATTGGTAAAAAGTATATATATTGTATAATGTATTATGAAATCTGGTTGATTGGCGGCCAGCGTTGAGAACTGGCCAAGTGATTTGCTGCTCTGTGCGTGTACATATTGAAAGTATGTATTATTATACACAAAAAATAACAAAATACAAGCACAATCTGTGCTATTTATACCGTTGTTACTGGCTCTTAAATGCTCAATAACTTCAGTTGAATAATAACTTGTTTGTTTCCTTATAACTCTTATTCTGGCAATGCCAATTGCTTTTCGACAAGAGGACCTCAGTATGTTTGCAAATTGAAAAATACAACTTTCAAAGTATGTATCTATATATATAGCATATTTAATTTGTGAACTCGTTTTTTTACTATTTATTTCACCATTTTTCTTGTTGTTTGTGTATGCGTGTGTGTATGGATCGAGTTGTAGTCTTAGCTAAGATAACATTCCTATATATTGTAAATGATGGAATATATGATAAACACAGTTGTAAAAACAAAATTCTCGTCTAGATGCGCATTTACATCAATAAAATCGACACCTTTAATTTGAACAGCTGCCAGCTTCCAGTTTGAATATGGCGCGTGCCTCCAACATATCGTTTATCGATTTACTTTTGAGCTGTGCTGTGCAGTGCTTACACAACACTGTTTTTTTTGCTTTTGCGGCACTGGCGAAATTTTCATATGTTCAGTATAACGGAATTTAAATCTGTGCGGAATTTTGAGTAAAATTATATAAAGTTTCGTAGGTTTTTCATGCGCAATTCAATGCAAATTACATACAACAGTCTTTATTGAAAACTAAACGATAATTTTAACATTAATGACAAGAGCTAGTGTGTTAGCCTGATGACTAGAGTGAATCGCCCGGCATGGCCTTCAACTTCTGTGCACGCGCAGATCAAGCGGCGTGGGTAAGTCCAGTTCCATATCCATAGAAAAGTCCTCGCTGTGCAGATAGCGATAATTGTGCTCCCGCGTGCTCAGCCAGTAGTCTGTATTGTGTTTGGGTCGCAGCGTATAGTCGCTTGCCACGTTGTCACGCTCAGCCATGTCCAAATAGTAGGGTGTTCTGGGTGCGGTGGGGTCTGGCTGTGGTGCGGCAACGGGCGCTGGCAGCGGCTGCGGCTGCGGCTGTGCCAGCGGCAGGCAAGTGTAGGGCGACTCGTTGCCCTCGAGCATGCAGGTGGAAGTCTGGCTCTGAATCAACTGAATGCTGTGCTTAAAGGTCTTCACGTGCTTGCGCAGCGAGGAGGGATCTGTGTAGCGTTTCTGGCAGCCGGGCACCTTGCACATATACGGCTTTTCCATGGAGTGTGTGCGCGTGTGCTTGAACCGATCCGAGGAGTTCGAGTAGGCCTTCAGGCAGCCCTCGAAGTGGCACTTGTAGGGCTTCTCGCCCGAATGTGAGCGTATGTGTATTTTGAGATTTTCGGCACGCGAGAAGGACTTCTCGCACAGATGACACCGATGCGGCTTCTCCTTGGTATGGGTGCGCACATGGACGAGCATCTTGTAGCGCGCATTAAAGCCGCGCTCGCTGCGCTGACAGCCGCTCCAGCGGCAATAGTAGAGGCCATCGAGCAGCGAGGCGATCGCATGACGTAAGGTGACGTGTTGGGCCAGCGCCTCCAAAGATTCAAAAACTCTGCACAGACCGGAGAAAGCAACATCAGTAAACTCTGTCGCAAGGGACGCTGTCGAATGCTCGAGACTCACCTGCCGCAATCGTGCCAATTGCAGAGAAAGTCGCAGTCGCTGCAGCTGCTCTGTTCGCTGCAGGATTCTGTCGGCGAACCGGAACCGGAAGTCGAGCTCTGCTTCGTGCACTTCATGATGACGGACTGCGTGCGTGGACTCAAGCCGGACTCAACAGCAGCTGGAGCAGGAGCAGCGCGCGGCGGTGTGATCGGAGGTGTGGGAAATCGGAGGTACTGCATCTGCGGCAACTGCTGTTCGGCCAGCCAGCTGCCGGGTCCGGGCTGTGCTAAGTACGGCGGCGTATTGTACGGCGTATAGTAGCTACTCGGCGGCGGCTCGTAGTATTCGCTGCTGCTGCTGCTGTGACAGAAATTGGGCTTTTGTACTAAGATATCCATTGTGTTCAGGTTGTGTTTGGTTATTTGTGTGTTGCGTTCGCGAGTGCGATTGCCAAACGAATGAGCCGCTCGCCTGCAGACATTCGTGTAATATTGAAAGTTCTGTGCGCCGATAAGGAGAGACTGCGCCGTACGCTTATCAGGAACGTACGAAGGCTGTGGCCCGCAGACAGGCCAACGGGGCGCTGGGGCCGCCGGGGTGCAGGTGCTTGTTAGCACACAGCCGAGCCGAGCCGAGCAACGGCGGACATCCGTGCCGAAACGGCATTTGGGCCAAGTTAGTTGCGTGTGCGTATCACAAAAAGAAATGTCAAAAAGAAGCAGATACCTCTGGCGGGTCTGGGCGGGATCGGGGGCGGTTCTCAAACCGGGGCAAGTGCACACATGATGTACGTGAGTGAAACACCGTCTGCTCCCTGCTGCGCACCGACGGAGCGGCAGCGGGACGGGCGGCGCGTGACAAGCGGCTGGCTTGGCGCTTATCAGCGAAACGCACCAGTGGAAAATCGCTCTACTAGCTGGCTGTGTGTGTGTGTGTGTGTGTGTGTGAGGCATGTGTGTGGGCAATGATCAGCCGCAGCAGCAGCAGCCTCTATGGGGGGTGCTATCGCCCGTACACGGATTGCACTTCGTACTCTCAGAAAAAAAAGAAAAAAAACACGAAGCAAGTCACTGAAATCCCCTCCAGCTGGTGGCCGTATTACGTACAGATAGAGCCGGCGGCGCGGTTATCGTGCCGAGTCGCATTCGATTCGGTTCGGATCGGACCTGGCCAAGTCTATAGCGTACAATCCACGATGACGCTGACATTTTGGGGCAGCAGCAACATTTGCCAATGCCCGCCCGTCTTATCAATGGGCAACTCTGGTACGCCGTCTCCGCCGACTGTGTTTACTTTCGTGTATGTTCTGTTCATTCAGCCGAAGGCCAAAACACCCGAGGGGGGGTAAAACACTGGGACTGCTGCCATATCTCTACGCCGCCGACGCTCTGCTGGGTGGTTAACTTATCAGCTATAGCTGGCGCAGTCTGGCCACATTTGATAGGAAGTGAATCACAATTCATATGTTGTTGCTGTTGCTGCTGCTGCTGCTACTCCAATCGCGGGGGTCTTACATAAATAACCACTCGGAAATGGTATGACATCAGGGCCTACGATTAGCTCAAGGCGACTGTCCTACAACCCCCTCCCCCCACCTCTCCCTCCCCCCTCTCGCCGCCTAAATCAAGACAATGTCAGTCGAATGCAGCAGGTGCAACCGAGAGAGCTGTAATCGAAGTGCGCAAAAAATGTCATGATTTATTTTTAGATTAACTTACAGATACGAACGCCAGAACGGGGTATCGCCCTATGGACTGTAATTATTCGGCTCGAAGTACAGTTGTCGCCTTTTTCTGCCTACGCATTGTCATTAAAATCTGATAAAATTATTGGACTGAAGTTTATCAGGGTTTCCATAATACAAAGTTAACAAAGTTCTATAAGAAAAAGAATTTCATTCAGCCAAAGGCTAACTATGCCCAATTTATGGTTGTTATATACTTCCTATAATACCGCTTAAGAGTTCTCAAGAATATTCCAATATGGGAATATGAAGTAATTACTAGAGCTTAGGAAAATTTTGCATACACTAAAGACTTCTTGTAAAGACTGTTATATGAGAATTTGTAGTTAAAGGTCGGGCTGCTATAAGAATTTTGGGTATAATAGTCACATATTAGTCAATGGGCTTAAAAATGCTTCTGGGAATATCGAAACATCTATATAATTTATAAATTGTGCAAACAGAATGTACTTAGACATTATATAGATATATCCTAATCCATTCTGTAGATAGATCTCTCTGATATCCAGAGAGTTATCCCAGGAGTATCAAAATGTATATAAAAAAGGCATTTAACCATACTTGAATACCCTACTTTTTATAAACCTGTGTAACAGGCAGAAGAAAGCATTGTCGATTCCAATAGTATATTTATTTCTTGATCCAGAATATTTCACTATTAAGCATCAATAGCCGAGTCGGTCAAGCTCTCAGAATCCTCCAGAGCTAGAGACTTGATATTGTGAATGTAGTTCCTCCTAATTATGATTTGAGTATACAAAATCGAAGAACATTACAAAAGCATATCCCAAACTAAGGGGCTAAGGATTGAAGGGTATACAGAAGGAAGCTAGAACTTTTGCGACGGCAGCTCCGCGCGGGTTACAGGGAATCTCCTAGTCGGTCACAGCCGACTCTTGTTTTCTTAATAGATCTGTAAAGCCTTGAGCTCGAATTTAAACCAAATTATGAATGTAATATATATTAACAATCGTATTGACTGGACCTAGAAATATTTCTTGAAAATTTTTCTAAACAATTTGTGTTTTTTTTCTCATTGATTTCGACTGTTGCGATCTTCTAATTGATACCCTTGACCTGAATTTATTGCACAACATGCGTAATATTCCGTGAACGAAAATATTTATTTTCCATAATATTTAAATATAATAATAAAAATCTGGATTCTCTGGTTCCCCTGAAATAAAAAAAAATGTGAACTTTGTATGGCGCGAGCTGCGCTTGATAAGCGACCATATTGGAGCCGGGCCGGGCCGGGCATATAAACGAGCTCAGCCAGCTACCACAACAACAATTGTCCGGCATCGCATGTCGTCTAACAGCTGCCCCACTACCACTAGCATGCCCATGTCCAGACCCATGCCCATACCCAATCCTCCAGAGATAAGCAAACAGCAGCGACAGAAATCTTCCCTATTAGAGGTGAACGCGTGCGCCGCAAACTGTTTTATTAATTTTTCCGTAGTAAAATATTTAAAATAAGAAATGAAAATAGACAAAAAAAAAAAAACAAAACAAAACAATCCCCAGCAAGTGCGCCATATAGAATGCTTGAGACTGGGCAAGTACAATACACAATAACCGGCTCGATCCGGTTACTTGGGGCTCTGTCACATTATGATGTTCAATATTTCTATCAAATTATAACAACATACTTGAACTGATAGCGCCAGGGGTCTGGCTGGCTGGCTGGCTGGCTGACTGGCTGGGGCTGGGGCTGGCTAAAGGTGCCAACTCTTGGCGATAAGCCGGAACGAGTCTCGCATTGGGGCGTGCGCTCAATCCGAGATTCGAGCTGGGCTTCGGCTTGGGCTAGGGGTTTATCAAAGGCCCAGCCTCTCAATTTGAATGCGACAAAATGTTACGTGGGTAGATGCGCGCAGAATTTGTCTTGGAAGTGTCAAAAACCCGGTGTAGAATATAGAGTTGGGTCGAATACTCCAGTCTCTTCGTATATTATTGTTCCCTTCTCACGTGGAGCGTGAATCCCTTACAATCTTAAGGATAGCGAGTGTAAACCTTAGTCGGTAGGGTCTATGCTTAGACAGAACTGACAGAACCAACAGGAAATAGTTGCTAAAATAATCTGGAACTGTGCAACACTGACTTCTCCAGCGAAAACCAAGGTTTCCGGGTTGAGATCCTGAATACTGAAAAAGGAAATGCTAAGATTGAGAGTGTAAACCTTAGTAGGTAGAGTCTATGCTTAGACAGAACTGACAGATCCAATAGGAAATAGTTATTAGAATAATCAGGAACTGTGCAACACTGCCTTCTACAGCACTAGCCAAGGTCTCCTGGCTTAGACTGGAAGAAAGCAAAGCTTAAAATCCTTGGAATCTTAAAGATTTCGAGTGTAAACCTTAGTCGGTAGGGTCTATGCTTAGACAGAACTGACAGATGCAATAGGAAATAGTTGCTAGAATAATCTGGAACTGTGCAACACTGTCTTCTTCAGCACTAGCCAAGGTCTCCGGGTTTAGACCGGAAGAAAGCAAAGCTTTAAAGTCAATCATTCGATTTTGGCAAATGCCAAAACTGGAAACAAGGAGCCATAAATTTGGTGGACCCCTCGCCGTACGTTTGACCCTATCGGAGGCAAACTTCTGTGGAGTCAGTCGACTGCTGATATGGCCTGGAATGGCGGCAATCTAAACGCTGGTCAGCAACAGACGTGCAAAGTCCAAACGTGGAATCCAGAACGCATCAGGCCAAAACATTGACAGTATCCCATGCAACTGGAGCATGTAACTCGAACAGGTACATTGTCTGGGCCCAAATGTTATCTCAGCAGCAGACGGTTTGATATGCCAAAAAAAAAAAAAAACAAGAGCTGGTCAAAATGAAAATGAAATATCATTGCCAGACTTTCATGGGAGCCGCGGTAGCAGACGCTTAGTGCCATGTGCTATATTTATAAACGGTTTACTATTTTTTCATTTATTGTTGCCGTTGTTGTTGTTGTTGTTGTTGTTGTTGTTGTTGTTGTTGCTGATACTGCTGACAATATCTCGTCTAGACTGCCTATTATTAGAGGCCAAAAATTTATGAAATTTATTGTTATAAATTTTCCACAACATCGCTTGGGTCTTGCAAATAAACCCAATCAGTTTAAATAGGGCCAATTACTAGGTTTAGTTGGAAAATACCATCAAAAATGGGTTTTATCTAGGCAGAATTAAAAGATCTTAAATGGGTTTTATCTTAGCTGAGCTTTAAGGCCAGAAAGAAAAAGTTATTCTGGCAACAACTTATTAAATTTTTAAAAATTCGTATGATTTTCTTTAAGCCTTGTAGAGCATAAAGAAACACAGATATATTGCATAAAAGTTCTCTTAATAGACAGCAAAACTGATGCAATCTCTGGTTTTGATTACATTTTGGCAAAGGTTCACAGCACGCGCACAAAAAAAAAAGAAATGAACAAGAGAGCGACTTATCAAGCAGAATATTATTGTTTTTTATTATTTTCGGAAGAGGCGGGGGGTTGAACGACATTGACATCCAAAAGCGATAAGCCGCAGGCAGCGCAACACGTGCGTGCTTTTAGGGCCAATCACACCTGTACCGAGTGGCCTTTAAGCATGGCCAACTATATCCACCACTGCACACACATTTTGCAACACTGTTTCGAGGCTTTTAACGGAACTTACTCGTAGGGAAAACAGAACTCTGAATTATTGATGAATATGGAAAAGCGCGTAGCATACGAATTTTGCGCACGTTTGAACTTGTGACGCACTTCGAACTGTCTGCAATGTTGTCCGGAGCTGGAAGCACATCCAACGATGTCCGTGGGGTCCCGGCGCCGGCAACCAAAATAAACGCCCAGCATTGACCCACACGGCGTGGCTCACAAATAAATATCGGAATATTGGTATATAAATAAATGCAATATACATTTGCTTAAGCGACTTTAATCACAATTATAAATACACAGACAGCGGCTGCGGCTGCCTCACACGAACAGCTCCAGGTTGTTCTGCATATAGCTGACCAAGGCACTCTCGAACTGGGTGCGGGTCATGCTATCCAGTCGCAGGTTCATGCTCACATAGAACTGGCGGCGATAGCGCATGCTCAGCTTTGTGGCCAGCACCACGGAATCGCTCTGCCCGCTCTCGCCCATAAATGTGGTGGACACTATTTGCTGGCTGGGCGGACGTGCCGGCATGGCTATGGCGAACTCGTCCAGGCGCTCCGCATCCTTGCCGCTGAGAAAGAGCATTGTGCTGCCGTTCATCTTGAGCACGCGCAATGTGACCTGCAAAGCGCCCGCATTCAGTTGAGCCATGTGCGAGGTGAAGGCTTCCCCAGCGCCCAAAGGCATTTGTTGTTTGCTGGGCCCATCGCCGCCGGCTTCCACTTGCTGTGTTGGTAAAACGGCACAGCTTTCCATTTGTGTAGTTATCGTTTTTGGTAAAAACAAATTGAAAAGAAATGCAAAACTTCTAGAATTTACAATGAAATGCAGGTTTTTTTGTTAGATCGCAGTGTTGCCAAACGGGCAAGTGGCACAGGGCTGCTAGCTGCTCAAAAGGTGTGTTGGGCAACGCTTGGCTTTAGGCGCCAAGGCGAATTGAACTTGAATTTTTTGAGGCGAATTGAATGAAACGCAAAATATTCGCCGTTCGCAGTGTTGTTTTCATTTTATTAAGGCTCTATTTGAATGTGGGCGAGTTTTTGTTTTCTATTTCATTTTCGAGTTAAAATACATACATATTACGATTTCGATGCTAGCTCCGAACATTTGAGCTGTGCTGTGTACATTTATGGATACATAAGAATCAGGTTTTCTATTTGTTTTCCTTTCGATTTGAACTACTTAAATACAATATATAATTGAGGGCTGTGCAAGTAGCAAAAGCAAAATAAAATTAAGGGGAATTCATATAAAAATGAGAACATTTTGTTAAAAAAGATCAGTTCCGCTTGGATCATTCGAAATGAAATTCACTAATTAATTTCTATACGTTGTAAATGTGTTGCTTTTTTTCTTATTTCATTGTTCTCTGAAAATTCGCATTGGAATCGTATTTAGTTAAATATCATATTGTTTATTACGTTTGCGTCTATTGCCGTTTTATTTATTTGTGGTTAATTGTTAAAGTTGCTTGAACTTGAATGAATATCAATTAATTTGGATTAAACTTGTAGCTTTTTTTCTACTATAATTTGACTAACATTTGCAACCGCGATTTCAACTTTCATCTTGTTTTATATAATGTATTAATGTTTTTTTTTTTTTTGCTGTTTTTGCCCTTTTGTTCTTTTTTTTTGTTGAAGGTTAATTTTTTTGTTGTTTTTTTTACGTTTTAGCTGGTTGCGAATAAATATATATATATATATAGAGAAGTGTTATTACATATATAGTGTGTGTGTGTGTGTGGTTATTATGCATATTGGGTATTTCAATCCTCATCGTCCTCAGATTCGGCCTCCTGGAGCCAAGTCAACCAGGCGTTCACTTGGAACAGCGCCGAGCCCTTGCCTGGGTATTTGTCAGAAATCTCCTCCTTCCATAAAACGAATGCCTCCTCCTCAATGATCTCGGAATCGTACAGATATTTAAACCAGCGACAAAGCATGCCTGAAATATAAATTGTAAAAATAAGAATTGATCTTTAAGGTATCTCATGGTGTATCTCACCCTTGGGGAAGTTCTCGTTGTAGCAGAAGAGCTGCAGGGCGTAGAGCGCCATTAGTTGCAATTCGTTTTGGCTGAGGAAGGTCTGCAGCATCTGGCTGTAGGTCTCCAGCATGGCCTGTTCCTTTTGGGTGACCGACTTCTCGGGATGCTCCTTGGGGTCCATGTTGCTGGCGAGTGTTGTCTCCTTGGTTATATACTTGACCACAACGGTCATGAGGGCCTGTATAAAGCCCGGATCCTTGTAGTATTTGTTGTCCACATTGGCCTTGACCCATTTGTAAAAACTGTTTGGATTCGGATCGCTCTGCAGCTGCTTCAGCATCTCGGCTTGGACCTTGAGCAGCGGATAGAGGAACGACAGCTGTCGATCCTCGAGAATTTCAGCCAAACGCTCCTTGTTGCGATCCACTTCGGGCAGGCTGTTCATTAAATCGATTTTGCTGGCACGGAACTTCTCCTCGAGCGCATCCTTGCCAATTGTCTTGTGCAGCTGCTGCAGCACGAGCAAAAACAACGGATAATGCTGTCCATTGTCCGTATAGTTGGCAATGTCATTTAGCTTAATCAGTGCCGGCTCACAGACCGCCTTGCTCAGCACCGAGGCGACCAGAGCGGTTATCCGTGGATTCAGTGCCTCGCGCTCGTTCATTTTGTTCACCAGCTGCTTGAAGATCTCAACGATGACATTCGGCTTAATGCTGGACAGTTTGCGCAATGTCTGCAGGAAGCGCACGATACGCTCCAGGTATACATCATTCACACGGTCCAGCACCTCCATCAGCAGATTGAGGCACACATCCTTCAGTGATTTCTCCGGCAGTTTTAGCTCAACGAAACCCTCAACCAGTTCCATAAATTGATCCGGTTTTGTGGCTTCCACCATTGTTGTTTCCGATTCGATTGGCTCTTCGATCGTAATTTCATCATTTACAGTTGGTTCATCATCTTGCTCCTCGTAGTAGAACTTCTCCTTAAAGTAGGCCGTGGCCTTCTTAGTCATCTCCTCCTTGCTGGGTCCCTTGTCCTTCTTCTGCTGCTGCTGCTGCTTGCTCGAGTTGGAGGAGCCTGACGGTGTTGTGGGTCGCTCGAATGCGCCATTCTTTGCTAGCTGCTCCCTGCTGTCACCGCCCGCAATTGTCTTCTTCTGCTCCATGCTGTGCTCAGCTGCAGTTAACTGGCCGGCTGTGCCGAAGTTGGGCGACGAGGATGTCGCCTTGAGGCTCTTCTCGCCCAGCTGATGGGTCGCGAGCAGCGAACGATTGTCCGCCGCACCATACTCGGCCGAGGGTGTGGACGATGGACGCGTCGGATTGTTCATCAGATGCGATGTGGGCGTGCCCAACAGCGGATAATGCGAGTTGGACAGCTGCGACGACGACGACTGCTGCGTGCTGGAGTTGCCGCTGGGTGGCGTCGAGATGGGCAGCGTGGCCGGAAATTTCTGATTCTGTGATGCGGCACGGAACAGCAACGAGTTGGCCGCCGGGCGCATTTGCAGATTCTCAACCGAATCCTGATTGGTTGTCATCAAATTGCGCTTAAAACGCGGCGCCAATTCTTTGCCGCCCAGCATCAGCTGATTTCCGCTGCCGTATTGCCCGTCATTGTTGCGATCATTGTTCCGATCGTTGTTCCGGTGCGAGCCGCCGCTGCCGCGAGAATCGTCGCGATTGTTGCCACCGCCACCACCTCCACTTCCGCCGCCTCCTCCTCCTCCTCCGCCATTGCCAGCACCGTTCTGATTGCTGTGCTTGTTGTTGTAGCGATTGTTGTAGTTGCCACCGCCGCCGCCGCCTCCTCCTCCTCCTCCGCCGCCGCCGCTGCCACCGCTGTTGCCGCCGTCACGATCACGATTGCGATCGCGATTGTTGTACTGGCGATTATCACGATCACGATCCCGATCCCGATTGTTAGCGCTTGTAGCAAAACTGTGGAGAAGAGAGAGAGAGAGAGAGAGAGAGAGAGGGAATTAAATATCTGTATAAATCGTCTTGTCAACCATTTTCCCCGGCTATACTTACGGCGATACAATTGGCGATGCGCCCGTCACACTCAGCCCGCTGAACATGTCATTGTAGCCGCCGGGCTGTATATTCAAATGGAAACGATTCATCCAGCTGTCGTTGTCGCGATCATTGTTGCGCATATCGCGATTGCGATTGGCGAATGGCGTGCGGATGATTGAGTCGTCGTCCGAGCGTATTTGCTTTATGGGGACGGGTCCGTCGGAGCTGCCGCCAACCTTGCGTGGTATCCAATGATTTTGTCGCAGCTCGATGACATCCTTTAGCATAAAGCGTATCCTTGGTGGATATTCAGTTGATTTTGAACGACGTTCCAACGTCTCAAAATACTGGTTCATCAGCTCTTTGCCCTGTTCTGAATCCAGATTCTTGCCGCAAGTCTTGAGCAATTGAGCCAGGCATTCCATGTCCTCGCACATTTCCTGCGCACCGGCCGTACGCTTCTTCTTCTTATCCAATAGCTCCATAATGCACGCGTGCAATACGTTCTTGGATAGCATATCCAGCTTATTGAGCTCACCAATAAACTTGACATTGCCCAGCATTCGCTGTTTGGCCAAATGACGTCGCTCCTCCTCGTCGGCCTCATTCTCGGGCGGTGGTCGATTATCGTTTGCCTCATCCCGCTTCAGGCGATTATTGAACTTATCGCGACAGACGGCGATCAGCAGACGCAGAAATGTGCACGAATTGTTTGGATCCTTTTCAAATGATGGCGCTTCCTCGGACAAACGCTTGCACAGCTGTGCATACATAGACGAGTATTTGGGCTCGTCCAAGGCTTTATCGAAGATCAGCAAGATGACACCGTTCAGTATGACAATTGAGTTAAGATCGAGCTTGAGCAGTTCATCGCTCAGCTCCTGGAATTTTTCGGGCGTCAATTTATTCAATATGCCGCGCACACGCCGGAAAACTGCATCATTTTTCTCGCTCTGCGTCAGGCCATGCTGTGGACGCAGCGATGGCGGTATCCAGCGGCCAGTTATGGGCTGCTGCTGCTGCTGTTGTTGTTGCTGCTGCTGCTGTTGTTGTTGCTGCTGTTGTTGTTGCTGCTGTTGTCCAGCTGCAGCTGGTGCTGATGTGGCTGTTGATGCTCCTCCTCCTGCTGCTCCTGCTCCTGCTCCTCCTCCTGATGCTGTTGTTGGCGGTGGTGTTGTGGATTTGTAGCTTTGTTGTTGCTGTTGCTGCTGCTGTTGTTGTTGGTGTTGTTGCTGGTGCCTCGAGCTTTGTCCACGATCGTAACGCTCCTCGTTGTTGTTGCTGCGATAACGATTTGATGATGCGTGTCCGTTGCGTTCGCCGCCGCCTCCTCCTCCGCCGCCGCCTCCACCGGCGCCGCCTCCTCCTCCGCTATAGCGTTGATGTGCCGGCGATTCGTCTGCGTAGCTGTCCCTATAATTGTCCCGATTATCCCGATTGTAGTCGTCGCGATAGCGTCCGCTCAGGCTGTGGCCAGCATTGCTGCTGCTGCTGTTGTTGCTGCCATCGTTGTTACCGCGTTGTTGTCCGTAATTTGACTTGCCAATTGCCGAGTTGTTGCTGCTGTAATGACGCTGTTGTTGTTGCTGCTGCTGTTGTTGTTGCTGTTGTTGCTGCTGTCCGCTGCTGCTGCTGTTGTTGATGTTGCCGCTACTGTTGCCATTGCCATTGACCGTCTCGTAGCGCCCGCCGCTGCGATAGCTGCTGCCCGAATTGGTGCTTAGATTGCGATTGTAGCTGACGCCATCGGAGCTCGTGTGATAGTTGTTGCGACTACCACGATGGACTCCCAGACTCCCGTTATAGTTGCTCGAGTTGCTATCAGCGTTCAGCGTTTGCTGACTGCCGCCGACGCCGCTGCCGCTGTTGTTGCCGCCGCTGCTGCTGCTGTTAACGTTGCTGCTGTTGCTGTTGTTGTTGTTGTTGCCGCTTGTACCCAAAATGTCACTATTTTTGTTATAGTAACGCGACGACGACGAATCGTTTTGATATGATCGTCGAGGTCTTGGGCTTAGCTCCGAATCGTGTTGACGAATTTTGACGGTATTCTTATTATAGCCAGTGGAGTAGTGTCCGCTTGGGCCACCAATTTGTCCGCCTACGCCAGCAACTGCTGATGAGCCGCCGCCGCTGCCTGATCCTCCGCTCGTACGGCTGCCGTTCCGTCCGCCCAACGGCGATTCGTTGCTGCTGCTGTTCCCAGTTGCTGATTTGTTGGCACGATAGTTGCCGCCCGTGTGATTCGTGGCGTTTGTTGTGCCCTTGTCGATCTTGACCAGATTCTTGAGATTGTTGAACGTATCGGTTGCAGTGGTTATGGGCAATAGATTGGGACTTGTGTTGAGCAGAGTCTTTTGGCCAGTTGACGCCGTTGTCGTTTGTGGTGTCGGTGGTGTTTGGCCTCCGCTGCCGCTGTTGCTGCTGCTGTTGCCGCTGCTGCTGCTGGTGACGCCTAGAACGGCGCCGCCGCCTCCGCCTCCACCGCCGCGATTGGTCAATTGGTCGTAATTGCGCTCGATAATATCGTTTGGTTGGGCCGTTATTATCAAACGCAAATCGTTGACGCCGCCGCCGATGCTCGTCGTGTCACCGGTGCTGGTGCCTCCCTCAATGGTGATCGTTTTGGCGCTGTGGCGAAACTGATCTATGATGACGCCTGCCTGATGCCCGTTGCTTGTACCGTTAGCCCAACGTTGCGGACTATCGTCGTAAGTGTGCAAAAGGGGAGCGGCGTCGTACGTTGATAGTGGAATGGTGATAATTTTTCTCTATCGACTTGGGAGCGAAAAAAATTACAATTCCTCCTCCTCCTCTCTCTCTCTCTCTTTTTTTAGTTGGAAGCGTCACGGAGTTCGTGAAGGCCTCTCTCTCTGTAGTTGGGTTGTTGAGCTCTGTTAGTTTACGGTGCTTCTGTTTATTGGATCCTGTTTGATCTGTCTCTCTCTCTTTCTCTCTGTTCTCCTGTGCTGTTATACAACACTACACACGCGAAACAAAACAGAAATTTTGTATAGTACACAGACAGACACACGCACACAAGAGACACACAAAATATATATGTATATATATATATATATATATGTTAAGCTGTATATGTATAGCTGTAAATGATGGGGCTCCCTTCGGTTGCTTTGTCCTAAGTCTCTTTCTCTTCTGCTACGTCTGCTTCGTTAGGTTCTGCGTGCGCTCTTCCGGGTTTCTAATGTAATTTGTATAGTCAGATAGATTCCTGTCTAATCGGATATTGCCTGCTCCGTTGCTGCTTGCCGCTTACACTTATAGGAATCCTGTTGATATATAGAGAAAGAAGCCGTGCCAAAAGAATCTAATTAGAAACAAGTTTGAGTAGGGGGGAAAGTTTCAAATTATATGTACACAAAAATCTAGACGAGACAAAGTTGTGTGATATGGTCTAAATATTATACATACGTACAGGGGTATACTGACAAATGTGCAAATGAAAACTGAGAGGATATATACAGTTATACACACATTACAATAATATTTTCAACCCAAGAAATCTCCAAATAAATCAAATTACCTCGAAATTACTTTTCACACTCACGACTACTTTTGTTTATGCTCGTTCCTTTTATATGTATGTTAATAACAGGGCAATGAGTAATAAAGCTGCTGCACAGCTGTTAAAAAACACTCATTCGTTTTCATTTACACTCAAAAATGAAAAAAGCTCGGCTTTACAACTAAAAACAACGGTTGTTTGCCAAAGCACTCGCTTAGTTGTCGACCGATGACAATGGGAAACTATCAGAAGTATAAAACTGGAATTTTAATGAAAATAACCTCGCAAAACACCTTCAAGTTTATTTCACTTTTCCCCCACACACGACGCAACGCAATTGAGCGCCACAAGCACACATAAATACTTATATATGTATATACAAGCAATTGCTGTGTTCTCGCTCAGCTTGGGGAAATTTATTGTATGTATTTATGTATGTTTGTGTGCGTGTAAGTTTATGTACAGATGCGTGACAGTGTTGCCGTCTTGCGGCGCACAATTATAGTGCGCAGCTAAAGTGCATTTTATTAAATGCAATTACTTAAGGTGCTCAATACACAGTTTTAATGCATTTAAATTGATTTTAATAAGCAAACAATTTGACTGGGCAGCTGTGCTCTGCCAGGTCGTTCGCTTTTGTTCTTTGTTGGCTCTTTCTTTGTATTGCGCGCGCTCCGTTTGCCAAGTTTGAACTCCTCTATATGTAAAAAATCAAACTGGGATGTGGATGCTCACGTATCATATACACAAACACACACATACATACATTTGCGAACGTGTGTGTTTGTACTCATTTTGCTAGACGTTGCTGCTGCGCACAAGCGCGCAAAAATTTCGCAGTGTCAGTGTCCTTTGCTTGTGTGCGTGTGTGTGTGGAGGTTTATGGCCTCTGCTAGAGCTTTTGTTGGTTCGCAGTTTGCGCTCTGCGCCATCGAATTAAAGTATTTTGACCCCAATAAAAATGTACTAGATGGGTGCGTTGTTTTGTTGATTAGCAGTGCTTAGCATAAACAAAAATATATAACTTCGCAACGGACATTATCACATTTGTACGCTAACTTTTACACTTTTGCTTATAAACGAATTTCACTCAAAGAGAGTGTGTACCTATTGGAGAATCATACCGCATATCAAAAGCTCCCAATCTGAAGCAACCCTGAGCCTGCTTTGCATTTAGTTTACTTATGTATATATATAAGTGTGTGTACGTGACTGCAATTTAATGCCTTCCAAACACCCCCCAAAAGTGTCCAAAGTGTAAAACCACCCCAAAAGAATGTGCACATATTTCCGCCCTTTCAAGCGTTGCAGCGCAAAGACGTCGACGACCCCGACCCGAACAGACTAAAATCCGATGCCGCGTCAAGAGACCCAGTTGTGGATGATTTTGACCTCAATTCGAGTGAGTCGTGCACAAGCGTTAAGTAAATCCCACTAGAAAAAAACCTGATGCCGTTTCCAATGACACACACACACAAACACACAGTTACAGAGCGAGAGAGGCAATAAAACTGAATTTTACTTGGTAAATGCGTAAATTACTCTATTCAATCCAATGACCCGCCCTGGTTTTCTTCTAAAGCCATAACCCGGCCTGTTTTCAATATGCCTTGCAACTAGTTTTTTTTTTTTCACTCTTTATTCAATGCTTTCGTCATGCACATTGTACAAAGTGCACACACACACACTCACACCATGAATATGTCCCGCATGTGTGTGCGTGCAAACGTGTGTGGCTGTTTTCGAAGATAAAAGCGTACACACGGAAAATCAAAATGAAGCTGCATTGAAAGCGAATCGAAAAACTCAACCTTACTGTGGAGAGAGAGAAGAGAGGAGCGAGAGCAGCAGCAAAGCAACGTCAACAGCAGTTTTTCCGCTGTGTGCCGACGCCATTTTGTTTGCTGGCACTTGACGTTGCCGTGCTGCTGCTGCTGCTCTTCTCGCTCTATCTACCTACATGTGTATGTATGTACTGTATATGCATACATACATACATACACATTTCTTTGTATTTTGAGTGAATCATTTTTTTTTTCGATTTCTTTGTCAATTTCATGCAGCGCATTTTACATTTTTCTTTCAGTTAAGCTTTACGAATTCCCACCGTTAGGGCAAAACACTGCTGCATTATTTCACATTTATTGATTTAACGTCGATTTGCTGCTGTTCTGTGCGAAGAAGAAACGAGGACGTCTTAAGCGTACATATGTATGCATGTACATCATGGAAAAGTTTTTGAGGCTATAATTTTTTTTTGCCTTTTTTATAACCTTAGTACACTTTGTATTAGAATTCAAACCAATATTACACACTTCTATTAATTTTCTTGTTATAATTAAATACAATCTTAGTAGTAGGCTCTGAGCTTTCTCCGCCTTTATTGTACTAACCTCTATAAATTACTGACTGTATGGCAACTTTTTTTGCGAAAATTACTACCACCAGTCCGACGTGCTGCAAGACAATCGACTGTATTATCGGGTTTTGCTATAGATGGCGTGCTCCGCGATATTTCTATAAATATCGATGTGCGACCATCGATAAAAGAAAAGTGTGCTCTTTATTATCGAATCAATTTGTTATTTTTATATATAATGTGCGATTTTAATCGGATGCATTTTTAGCAACTCAATTAAATTCCAATTCTAAGTACTGTAAATACTCTAGCTACTGATATTTAAGAAACAAACAGGACTTCCGTAGTCAGTGTGACCCTACTCTTTCAAAGCTGTGTGCCAATCGATAGTGTTGCACATCGCACAGCTGATCGTTTTATTCTCATGCCGTTCCCTGCTTGTCACTTGTTTCCCCATTGTTTGTTTATATTGTGCACTGTGGGGGTGTGTGTGCATCGGTCCACTGTTTTTAACGACAAAGTAGCGCAATGAGCGACAATAAAATTTTACAATTCGCACCTTTCGAGTCATTTGTGTCGCCCACCTTCTGGCACAAACTGGCCGAGCTGAAATTGGATTATGATCGTCTGTCCGATACAGAACGCCCAATTTCTGGCCACTACACAAATCGCAAGGCGTCCGGCTGTCTGCTCGAGGTCGACTACAGCGCATATAATAGGTAAGCGCATAATAATGGGGCAGCTGATAAGGCCAAAGCAATTAACAGTCGAACGAACGATTCACAGTGAAGCGCAGCCACCAAAATTCAGCCATGCAGCCGTTGGGCATATTTACAATAAAAACACAATTGAGGAGTTCAAGGCCCTGGACAAAACGGCCCTGCTGGCAGATGAGGGCAGGCAACTTTTGGCTGATATGAGCAGCGGACGCGCCTTGAACGATGCCAGTTTATTGGCACGTTTCTTTGTCCTATCGTTTGCCGACCTCAAGTGCCACAGCTATTACTACTGGTTCGCCTTTCCCTGCCCGCTGACGCCCACCCTGCAGCTGCTAAGCGACCCCATAAAACTCAAAGCGCTGCCCAATTGTGACGCCTGCGTCGACGCTATACGCGCGCTGCCTGCCGAGGCGCAAAACTTTTTCGTCCTGTATGTGAACGAGGGGGCGGAGGTGTGCGAGGCGCGCAGCCTGAGCGCTGCCTTGAGCCAATTCGATGAGCAGCAGGCGGAGCATTATTATTACTGTTTCGCTGATCCCAGCGAGTATGAGAATCCGGCCTGGCTAATGCGCAATTATGTGGCCTTGCTGCTGCAGCAGTGGTAATTATTGAGTTAATGTGCTAATTAATTACCGTTGTTTTTCATATGCACTCAAAATGTGCACTACGCTCTCTTTTTGATTTGTCAGGTATCCGATAGTTATTAGCTCTTGTTTTTGTTGTTGCGATGAGTGCACTAAAAGAGAGCAAAGCAGAGAGCGAGAGAGAGCGAGCGAGAGCGTGAAGAGCGTTGAGCGCGGCACTTTCTTACACTTATACAACAACACTTGACTCATTTAAACACTTTTCACTCGTTTAGTCCCACTCTGGTTGGCAAACCGCTCAAATTTTTGGGTCTGCGCTACGATCAGCAACTGCAACTGGACAACAGCCTAATTTGGCACGTGTCCCAAGCGGAGGCATGCAGCTACTCGCAGCTGCAGTTTGTCGGCTGGGAAGCGAATCGCAATGGCAAAATGGGTCCACGCATGGCCAATATGCGCGACAGCATGGATCCGGCCAAGTTAGTTGCACATCAATAATCCACAAATGTCCCTAGTTATCATTTTTTACATTCTCAACAGATTGGCGGAGAACTCGATCAACCTGAACCTGAAGCTGATGAAGTGGCGCCTGGTGCCGGATTTGAATTTGAATATCCTGGCAGAAACCAAGTGCCTGCTCTTCGGCGCCGGCACACTGGGCTGTGCCGTGGCCCGCAATCTGCTGGTGCGTCCACCTGGCTCCATATCGTATTTATCTGTTAAATATATTGTAATTTATTGCCGCAGTCCTGGGGCTTCAAGCACATCACGCTGCTGGACAGCGGCAAAGTCGGTTACTCGAATCCGGTGCGCCAGAGCCTCTACACGCACGCGGACGCAGTTTCTGGCAATTGCATGAAGGCACCCACAGCTGCCGCGCATCTGCTCGAGATTAATCCCAGCGCCGTGACCAAGGGCTATGTACTGGAAATACCCATGCCCGGCCACACCATAGGCGAGGCGTTGCGCGCCCAAACGTCGCAGCATCTGCAGCTGATCGAGCGGGAAGTGCAGGCGCATGATGTCATCTTTCTGCTCACCGATTCCCGCGAGAGTCGCTGGCTGCCCACGATGCTGGGCGCGGCATATCAAAAGGTTGGACACGGTTAGCAATGTGCCCGACCCGTATTAATCCCCATATCCCCACAGATTGTCATCAATGCGGCGCTGGGCTTTGACAGCTACCTGGTCATGCGGCATGGCGGCACGTGGGAGCTGTTGGGCGATAGTCCCAAGGATATCGAAGGACTCAAGTGCATCAGTGGGCAACAGCTGGGCTGCTACTTCTGCAATGATGTGACCGCGCCGGGCAATGTAAGTACCCAACCGAATCAAGCTTTCACCTAATACTTTAACAAAACTCTCAGACTTTATAGCATATAGTTAGTAGTATACAGAATGCACCCATTTATAAACAAAAAAAGGAAACCTAAAGCTAAGCGCACTCGTAATCATGTCGCGAATATTTCTCAAAGCCGGCGCACGTCGGATCGCCCGTTTGGACGTGATCGACGCCGGTTATTTGCACCACGAGGCCATTGATCGCGGTCACCTTGAAGCCCACCAGATTCATCATGGCATTGGGCGTGCGCCAGGCGTAGCTAAAGAAATTGTAGCCGTCCACAGCGGTTAGAACTTCGCGTTCCGTAAAAGCCAAAGCCAGTTTGAATTGCTGATTGAAAACGAAGGGAAAGCCGCCGTGGCGCTCCTCGTTACCGAATCTGCATGGAAAAATATGAGAAAGTTTTAGCTTCATAAAATCAAGTCAAGCTTTAAGCGAGCTTTTTAGCAATATATTTAAGCTCGCTTAAAGGCTTTTAAGCTGCGCCTTAAGTCTAGCTTCAAGCGAACTTTATTGTTAATGAAGTTGCGCTTTAATCTCTTCTTTTTTAGTTTTGTAAAATAACTTTATATGCAACTTAAAGCACTCAACAGCTTTAAGCGAGCTTTAATGTGTGCTCAATACGCTAGTGAGACTTCTGTGTAGTGTTGGAAAAAAACTTAATGTGAAAAGCGCAATAGGTTAAGCTTTAAGAGAGCTTAATTGAGTTTCGCTTTAGCAGCTGAGCTTTAAACGTTCCCGAATGTTAAGAAATGTTCGCTTAAAGCTTTCAATTGGCAGTGTTGTAAAACGACTTACTCAAAGTTCTTGTTCATGCTATTGCGCACCACAGACTTCTCATCGAAACGCACGCTAAAATGTAATTCCTCGCGTTTCGTATCCGAATCGGTAAACTTGATGATAAACTGTCCGCGTTTGTTCTCGAAGCAACGCGCCGTGATCACAATAACATGGCCGGGACTGTAGAGTATGGGCTGATCGTTGCTGAAGGCCTTGAAATAGTCGGATGCATGTATGGCCGGCCAGGGATTGGGAAATACGGTGCGATGATCGACCTGTTTGATCACCTGGATTTGATCGCGTATCTCGACGGCGCGTAACGCATTCAATGGCAAGCGATAGCGAAATGTGCAGAATTCGCGACTGTTGATGGATATGTGAAAGCAATCCTCGCAGGCCAAGATATAGACCATGAAGAACTCGCCGCTGACAATCGGATTGGGCAGGGTTATATTGTCCATAACCTGCGTCTCCTCCTCGCCCCAAATCCCCTGCAGTCGGGCATTGCGCACAATCGTATCATTGCGAAAATAGCAGGAGAAACGTAATCCAATGTCCGCGTCCGGATTCACCGTCGACTTGGCCGTGCACAAATTGATGTGGAACCTAGAATGCGGGTTATACAATTGTTTAGTTGCGGGTGTTCGAGTTAGTCATGTTGCCCCGATAAGAGACCCAAGTACACTTAGTCATGTTCTCTGTGGGGTTGGGTTGGGTTGGGGTGTACTTTACCGGGCGGCTCCGTCAATTGTCTTGGCCACAATTTCCAGCACATGGCCGAATTCCAGGGGATGCGACAGATTGCCCGAGTACTCTGTTAACATTTTCAAGCAATATTTATTATTGTTATAGTTGTTTCGGGTTGATTTTTTTAGACTTTATCGATGTTGTCGGCTGGGCGAATCGACATTATCTCACGGAACGTTCAATGAAAACAATATTTCTTTCTGAGCGCTGCGGCTGGCGCTCATTAGAATTTTGTTGCTTTTTTTTATCTAATCAGTAAACGACTCGAGAGCTGTGGCAAGCGTCCACTTCCAGTCCGCTCCGCTTTGCGTTATGTACTTTTTATTATTTAAGTTAATTTTTTGTTGTTTTTCCTTTAATTTTTTGTTGTTGTTTTAATTGTTTACTTGGCGCTCGCACGCTCAGCTGACTTACCTATCGTGGGGGGAGTCATTTTGTTCATATATGTATATTTGTAAAGCTCACTGCAACGTTTGTTGACACTGTAAAACGATACCAAAAAGCTTGCGCAAGCTCGTATGCTGTTTAAAAAGCGAGCAAAGCTTAGCTGGGCCCTGCAAAATGTAAATAAATGTTATTAGCTGCATACCAAGCTTACAGTTTGTATGCTGTTAATAAAGCAAGTAAATGTTAAGTGTAAACAAATGTTATGAACTGCAGACACAATTGCGTGCAGTGTTAGGCAACAGGTGCTGTACCTTTACAGCTGTAACTCATACAAAAATGTAAACATATTCTGTTATTCTGTTATTTACAGTCGCTTAAGGATCGCACACTGGATCAACAGTGCACTGTTACGCGACCCGGCGTCTCTAACATAGCGGCCAGCTATGCGGTGGAGCTGTTGGTGGCCCTGCTGCAGCATCCGCAAAGGGAGCTGGCGCCCGCCTACTACGCCAACACTCGAGCTGGTCAGCAGCAGCATCAGGAGACGCCGCAACTGCCGGAAGGACTGTTGGGCATCTTGCCGCACTCCATACGCGGCATGCTGTGCAACTATGAGAACATTTTGCCTGCCACACAAAAGTTTGCGCAGTGCATTGCCTGCTCGCAGGTATTCGATAATATAAATATATATAAATATATATGTAGATATGTACAGATAACGTATACCTTGTTCCCTCTTTTAGCGCGTTTTGGCCGCTTATCGCAGCGAGGGTCACGCATTTTTGTTCAAAACCTTCGAAACGGCCAAATATCTGGAGGATCTAACTGGCATTTCAGAGTTTAAGCGACTTAACAGTGAGGTAGGTTGATTCAATTAAACTTTAACTAAGTTTAGATTAGGTTGCCAGTAATATGTTTTATCTATATTCCAGATAATAGACTTTGATGATGATCAGTTTGATATGTCCGAGAGTGATGATTGAATTTTAACCAACATTTCATTTTCTATTATATTTAAGCTTAAAGAGTCATTCGTCTAACACCAAAAAATATATATGTATGTGTGTTTTTTGCTAATACCAAACCATTTCTTTAGACATTTCTCAACTAGCAATATTGTCTTATGATAATACAAAGTTATGTGGAGTGCATATTCCCCAGGATCAACGGGAAATTGCTGTGACATAATATCAGGAACCTTCCACCTACCTGTATTAGCCTTAACACAAAGGGATTTACAAATGGATGCAGATAAGTGAACCAAAAGTAGAAAAATCTCTAACCATATAGGGACAGGTGTGATTCAGGTTCGTATATCCATTCAACCTCTTGAATAGTTCGTTTACCAGCACAAATCTCTTGCGGTTTTTGAAGAACTCGCACATATCTGCATTCTTATCATACAACCACGGATGCCAGCCACCACGTTTACGCTTGTAGAATTTAAAATGAAGCTTAACTTAAACTGAACTTAAGCTTTGCTTGGATCTAAGGAGTCAGTATTTTGTTATTTTAGCTGCCATTAACTTGTATATTACTCACAGGCATACAAAAGAACCATAACTGGAGCACTATTATAGATGCAAAAAAACTAGTGCATCTAATTGTGAATAAATATATATTTAATCTAAATCCAAAAAGCATAGATCGCAAATATATATAAAAAACATATATACATAGATTACATTGAATGTTATGTTAACTAAACAAAATGTAAACAAATGTTATGCATTGCAGACGCAATTGTGTGCAGTGTTAGGCAACTGCTCCTGTCTGTTAATAGTGCAAAGTGTAAAATGTAAACAAATGTTAATACTGTTATTTACCCAGAATGTTAACTTAGGTATAGAAACCTAACTATGCTGCTCTGTCATTTACAGGCGAAAGATCTGGAAGGTTTAGCTGGCATTTCAGAGTTTAAACGACTTTATAGTGAGGTAGGTTGATTCAATTAAACTTTAATTAAGTTGCCAGTAATATGTTTTTATCTTTGTGTATTCCAGATAATAGACTTTGATGGCGATCAATCGCTAAACAAACCGAGAAAGTAAACATTACTTTACATATTTCTCAACTAGTCGGAGTAAACAAGCGAGCCGTTGACTTGAAAAAGTATTTTCTTTTTGTGATACCAAGTTGTGTGGAGTGCATATTCCCCGTGATCAACGGGAAATGGCTTTAATATATTATCGGGCACGGTCCAGTCCATAACCTGAATTTCTGTATTAGCCTAAACACAAAGGGATTTACAAAAATAATGCAGATAAGTAAGTCAAAAGTTGAAAAACTCTAACCATATAGGGGCAGGTGTGATTCATGGTCGTATATCCATTCAATCTCTTGAATACTTCATTTAACAGTAAATATCTCCTGTGGTACTTGAAGTACTCGCAAATATTTGCATTCGTATCATACAAGAACGGATGCCAGCCACCACGTTCCCGTTTGAAAATCTTTAAATTAACCTGTAACTAAAGGAAATCATTTAAAAGATAATACTTTCGTATGGTGTAGAGTTAATACCTACCTCTGTTATGGTTTTTATCAGTTTATATCGCATGTTCATGACATATCTGTTGCGATTTATAGCCTTGATTTGACACTGCTCCAAACTGATTATATCCTTTTGATGGGCGGCGCACGTTAGTCTGTTGATCTTGAACTTTGCTTGGATCTACAAGATCAGAGTTCTGTAATTTTGATTTTCATTAATTTATATACTCACAGGCATACAGAATAACCCCAACTGGAGCACTATTATAAGGCCCAGTGCATGAGCCATGATCCATACGCTGACTGAATTAAATATTACAAAAACCTTATGATATATATAGAAGAGATTTGACATTTATATATATTACGCAACAAGTTCTAGTGCGGACTTGATTGTGGATTAATATATATTTAATGTTATCTATGAAGTATAGATCGCATTTGTTAGGCAAATGTAAAAATTGCTATACATATATTATTGTATATTAGTTTTTTTAATGTTTTTATAATTTACATAAAGAGATTTAATTTTACATAGACTGATAAGAATAATATGTTGAAATTTGTATGGTTTCGGTTCATTGAACTAGTTCATCAAATTTCCCACTAGTTGATAATTAGCGCTATGTTTTTCCCTACAGAAGTGACGACAATTGTTGTTATTCTTTTTTGTTTTTAAGTATAAATCAATTTGATTATATTAGCATCATAATATTCTTAGTAGAATGTCTATGTAAGTGTAACAGGCCAAAACATGTGCCATAAATCAAGATACTAGCATAAATGACGGTTTATTAAACTCGAGAATGGAATGTAGAAAGCTATAGGTCAATAGTTTATGCTAATGTTAAGTGTATTTGGGGTCAATGCTAAAAATAGTGCGCAGGCAAAAATAACTGGAAAAAACGACGAGTAGAGGATGTGCTCTTTAATCCCTTCACATGTGTGCGCCACATTTACAGTTTGTTCACTTTTTTTTTGGTTTTTATCTAGGTATTCGATAATATAAATATATATAAAAATATATGTTTATATTATCAAACTTTAACTAAGTTTAGATTAAGTTGCCAGTAATATGTTTTATCTATATTCCAGATAATAGACTTTGATGATGATCAGTTTGATATGTCCGAGAACGATGATTAGTTTGCTTTTAACCAACATTGTATTTTCTATTAATTTTAAGCTTAAAGAGTCATTCGTCTAACACCAAAAAATATATATGTATGTGTGTTTTTTGCTAATACCAAACTATTTCTTTAGAAATTTTTCAACTAGTCGGAGTAAACATACGAACCGTTGACTTGCAGCAATATTTTCTTATGGTAAGGATCATTGTTCCCCAGGATCAACGGGAAATTGCTGTGACATAATATCAGGAACCTTCCACCTACCTGTATTAGCTTTAACACAAAAGGATTTACAAATGGATGCAGATAAGTGAATTAAAAGTAGAAAAATATCTAACCATATAGGGACAGGTGTGATTCAGGTTCGTATATCCATTCAACCTCTTGAATAGTTCGTTTACCAGCACAAATCTCTTGCGGTTTTTGAAGAACTCGCATATATCTGAATTCGTATCATACAAAAAAGATGCCAGCCATTACGTTAACTTTTGTAGAATTTAAAATTAAGCTTAAACTAAAGGAAATCATTTAAATATTAATAGATATAAGATAGTTACATACAAAAGAACCATAACTGGAGCACTAATATAGATACAAATTTCTGCATGAATACGCAAAAAAAACTAGTGCATCTAATTGTGAATAAATATATATTTAATGTTATCTAAGAAGTATAGATCGCAAATACATATATATAAATTACATATATAGATAGATTACATTAAATGTTATGTTAACTAAACAAAATGTAAACAAATGTTATGCATTGCAGACGCAATTGCGTGCAGTGTTAGGCAACTGCTCCTGTCTGTTAATATTGCAAAGTGTATGTAAAATGTAAACAAATGTTAATACTGTTATTTACCCAACATGTTAACTTAGGTATAGAAACCTAATTATGCTGCTCTGTTATTTACAGGCGAAAGATCTTAGCTGGCATTTCAGAGTTTAAACGACTTAATAGTGAGGTAGGTTGATTAAATTAAACTTTAACTAAGTTTAGATTAAGTTGCCAGTAATATGTTTTTATCTATGTATTTTCCAGATAATAGACTTTGATGGCGATCAATCTCTACACAAACCTTGCTTTTCGTCTAATACCAAGAAAGTAAAGATTACTCTACATATTTCTCAACAAGTCGGAGTAAATAACCGAACCGTTGACTTGAAAAAGTATTTTCTTATTGTGATACCAAGTTGTGTGGAGTGCATATTCCCCAGGATCAACGGGAAATGACTTTAAAATATTATCATGCACGGTCCCGTCCATAATCTGAATTTCTGTATTAGCCTAAAGGAATTTACAATTAAATGCAGATAAGTAAGTCAAAAGTAGAAAGTAGTAGAAACTCTTACCATATAGGGACAGGTGTGATTCATGTTCGTATATGATTTCAACCTCTTGAACATTTCATTTAACAGTAAATATCTCTTGGGGAACTTGAAGAACTCGCAAATATTTGCACTCGTATCATACAAAAACGGATGCCATCCACCACGTTCCCGTTTGAAAAACTTTAAATGAACCTGTAACTAAAGGAAATCATTTAAAAGATAATACTTTCGTATGAAGATAATATTTTTAGTGCGTACCTCTGTTATGGTTTTTATCAGTTTATATCGCATGTTCATGACATATCTGTTGCGATTTATAGCCTTGATTTGACACTGCTCCAAACTGATTATATCCTTTTGATGGGCGGCGCACGTTAGTCTGTTGATCTTGAACTTTGCTTGGATCTACGAGATCAGAATTGTGTAATTTTGATTTTCATTAATTTATATACTCACAGGCATACAGAATAGCCCCAACTGGAGCACTATTATAAGGCCCAGTGGATGAACCATGATCCATACGCAGACTGAATAAAATATTACAAAAACCTTATGATATATTACCTTATATATATTACGCAACAAGTTCTAGTGCGGACTTGATTGTGGATTAATATATGTTTAATGTTATCTATGAAGTATAGATCGCATTTGTTAGGCAAATGTAAAAATTGCTATACATATATTATTGTATATTTGTTTTTTTAATGTTTTTATAATTTACATATAGATTTAATTTTACATAGACTGATAAGAATATGTTGAAACTTGTATACTAGTTCATCAAATTTCCCACTAGTTGATAATTTGCGCTATGTTTTTCCCTACAGAAGTGACGACAATTGTTATTTTTATACCCTTGCAGAGGGTATTATAATTTTGTCGTGAAATGTGTAACGCATAGAAGGAGACATCTCCGACCCCATAAAGTATATATATTCTTGATCAGTATCAACAGCCGAGTTGATATAGCCATGTCCGTCTGTCCGTTTGTCAGTCTGTTCGTCTGTCTGTTTCTATGCGAACTAGTCTCTCAGTTTTAAAGCTATCTTTATGAAACTTTGCAGAAGTTTCTCTTTCTGTTGCACGCAGTTCATATGTCAAAACCGATCGGATCGGACCACTATATCATATAGCTGCCATAGGAACGATCGGTCGAAAATTAAGTTGTTGTATGAAAAACTTTTTTGTTTTTCAAGATATCTTGACCAAACTCGGGATTTATTAGTTTTACTACGCTTTCCATATATATGCAAAATCCTATTAAGATCGGATAACTATATCATATAGCTGCTATTGGAACGATCAGTCGAAAATTAAGTTGTTGTGTGAAAAACTCTTTTGTTTTTCAAGATTTTTTTATCTGTGCTTCTTAGATATGAGCATTATAAGTCATCTGATGTGTTAGTTTCGACGCTTTGGCTTAAATTTACTGAAGCAACTGTGGAAGCGCAAGCAAGAGCAAAAAAATCAAATCCTTTGCACTCTGATTGGACACCAATTGAAAGAGTTTTAAGAACATTTCAATATAGGAAAAATTACCAAGTAACAATTGAACTCTTGCAATTTCCAGTGGTTCCTGCTGAAGCAATAACCATCCACCAGAGTCAGGGAGCAACCTACAAAACCTAGCTTGTAGCAGGGCAACTAGTGCATCTGGGCTTTTCCTCATAGGAAAGTTTAAGCCGCCTAGAGAAATACAAGCTACCGATCCCGTCCATATTGAGTGGGAAAAACTTTGGGGCGAGAAAAAATTGACCACCCACCATCAGATATAATTTGAGAGAGTAGAAGGAAATATTTTAACATATTGCCCATAATATTGAGGGCTTACTTAACCATAGTTTAGACATTTCAAATGATTTTATAATAAACACAGCAGATATTTTATGTTTTGTAGAGACTTGGAGTAGTGAAGGCCAAGTATATAATATAGACGGCTTTGACATACGCGGTCGAATCGATGGTAGCATGTGTACAGGTAGTACTAGACCACCTGGTGGTATATTGTCTGTGCTTAATATTAATCTGGAACATATTAAAGTTTGCCAGATCCTTATATTTGAACACTTAAACCCGTCCTTCTCCATTTCCGAATTTCGTCAATTATTTTTAGAACACTTAGAGCAGGAGCTTAATAATCACAGTAAAATAGTTATTTTGGGAGATTTCAATTTATGCCGAACTAGAGTTAGAGACCAGTTAGAAATTAGATTAAACGAGCTTGGTATATCGTCTCTTTTGCGTGGGGTACCTACAACAAAACAGCTAACTGGAATAGATTGGGTATTTTCTAACGGACTGGACCATAAAGCCCAGGTGTATGAAACGGCATATAGCTACCACGATAGTATTTTCGTTTTCAATAGTTAGGCAACTTTTGATAAATTTATCTTTTGTGTGATGGATCAAAAACATATATATAAATATTCTTCGACTGTGTTCGCTTTCGATCACATCTTTTTTTTTGACAAGGACATGGACGTAAGAAGCAAGCACAAAGTGCTCAGAATTCGTGATAACCGAAAAGGTTCGGTCTGCAAGGGTATTAAATCTTCGGCGTGTCGAAGATTGCCCTTCTTTCTCGTTCTTTTTAGTTTTGTTTTTAAGTATAAACCATTTTGATTATATTAGCATCATAATATTCGTAGTAGAATGTCTATGTAAGTGTAACAGGCCAAAACATGTGCCATAAATCAAGATACTAGCATAAATGACGGTTCATTAAACTCGAGAATGGAATGTAGAAAGCTATACATAGGTCAATAGTTTATGCTAATGTTAAGTGTATTTGGGGTCAATGCTAAAAATAGTGCGCAGGCAAAAATAACTGGAAAAAACGACGAGTAGAGGATGTGCTCTTTAATCCCTTCACATGTGTGCGCCACATTTACAGTTTGTTCACTTTTTTTTTGGTTTTTATCTAGTTGAAAAACAACGCTTGACACACATTGTTTTCGTCTCGAACCGCATTTGACCCCAGGCCAAATTTAAGATAACAACAACAAAAGCAAATCTCTTAGGCTTGGTTTCCCACAGAGCCGATGATAGCTGCTTTCTTCTGCAAATATCGAAAAAACAACAACAGAAGCAGCAGCAACAGCAACAACATAAACAACAACAACAACAACAACGAGTCGTCTTCATAATTAATAGTTGCTGATGGGTCTGCAAAGGCGAAGACAACAACAACAACAACAACAACAGCAACGGGAGTCACAACGACTCAATGGTTCGCAGCAACGCAAACAAAGCCGAAAGAAAAGAAAAAGAGAGAAGCAAGAAATATGCAAATAACTAAAACAACAACAACAACAGCAGCAACAGCGACTACAACGGTTGAGCAGCAGCAATGGCTGCCAGCGTCGGCGACGGCAGCGGCAGCGGCCAAAAAGCGCTCAAAATGCCATTCGAGTCCGGGGCATGTCACTCAAATTGCGTTTTGAGTGAAAAACTGACGTTTTGCATGGGCCAACGGATTCCCATAAATTGGTGAAAGATACCAAAAACGCGCACACAAACCAACTGAACGGCGCCGCATTCAACTGGCAGAGCCACCAATTTAACAGTGTTGCAGTGCAGTGCAAATACTACACAATTACCCACAATTCAAAACTTGATTCAAAGGAAGAAACCAAACAACAAACAATATGGTAAGTAAAAAAAGCGCATCCTTAACACACTTTGCCACACACAGTGCAGTTTGTTGAACTAGGCGGGCGGGCGGGGGTAGGAGAAAATGCCTGCAGCGATTTTATGCAGTTTTTCGCTCGGCCTTTGACCTGTTGCGAAAGTTGTGCGCCAAGTTTTTGCTGCGTTTGAAAACGATTGCAGAAAAAAAACTAATTTCCAAAACTGAAATTGGCCAACACGCTGTGAGTGAGTTTTTTTTGGTTTTTGTTTTTGGAATAACAGCCAAGTTATGGCGAAAATTATGTGAGCTTGAGGCGCGTAATTAAGCATATGTAAAGTGTGTTTTTTTTTTAGCTGCCTTTTTTTTATTTACACGTAATAAACGCACGATTTCAAGTGTTGCATTTACGGCTCATTAAAATGTTAAAACGGGGTGAAAACCTTAGCTTAATGCCTTTTATAGCCCCATAAATATAATCCAGCATATATATCTGCAGCTTTTCGATTTTTAGTTGGCCTTATTTCGCCTCAGAATCAATCTCGAATTCGCCGTGAAGTATGCTCCAAATTCCTTTGGGGTTTTTTTCTCTCGAGAAATCCCTGTCTTCAATCTTCTTCAATCTCAAGCATTACTCATCTGAGAATTTCAGAGATTGAATAGAAATTTGGGCTTGTCTTTGAAATGGAAATCCGCTAGAAATTCTAGAAATGACGCAAAAAATATTATCTGCCTTTCCTTGGTAAATGCCCGTACTTAACAATAATATATTTGTTTCCCCCCCCCGATCGGATCCGATCCGATCAGATCAGATGGGGCATGCGTCAGCAGCCAGCTTGAACAACAATTTTGATTCAATTTCTTATCAATGGGGCTCGGGGCTCATTAAGAGAAGAACACCAAAAAAGTCTATAATTCGGGTCGCTAATCTCAGTTCGAATGGATGTTTTTTGCTCCTCAGCTGGGCCAGCTGTTGCGCTCCTGGCAACATATTTCGTATAGCCCAGAGATCGTTGATAATGCCTTATTTATTTTATTTGTACAGACTATATACGTAATTATTTATAAGAAATTGTCGGATTATTGACTGACAGTAGCATTCGCAATCAGTCGCTTGAGTTAAGTGGTCCGAGATCGGAATATACTGAACATAGAATATAGATTCAGAGATTCATCTAAAAGCACAATTTGATACAGCTATCAGTCAGAGCAGAAAAACAACAACAACAACAACAGCAGCGCGTAATTCATTTAAATCAATCAAGAAGTAAGTTTACAGCGATTATGAATCTATACTTGGATCAGTAATTTTCCATTGAATCGATCAGTCAGCAGATTGAGCCCCCAAAGCAGCTATAAATAGTTATATATATTTAATCAATCAATCAATCAATCTGTTAATCGTTAGGTCAATCAAAGCACGTGCAAAATGGCCCTGTCCAAAATCGATGCAATAGATACGGATATCGAGCACATCGACCAGGAGAAATATCTGCGCCAGGCCACGCAATATTATTGCGCTCTGGAGAAGCCGCTCAAATACGGACCCGAGGTGGAGACGCTGCCGGATCTGATATCGGCGCTGCATCGCGAATTCGAGTCGAACTATGTGAACATCGAGATGGTCAATCATTTGATGCTCAGCTACAAATCGAATCCGAAGGAATGGCGCAAATATGCCAAGTTCGATCGTTACACGTATACGCGCAATCTGGTCGATGCCGGCAACGGCAAGTTCAATCTGTTGATACTCTGCTGGGGTGAGGGTCACAGCTCCTCGGTGCACGATCATGCCGATTCGCATTGCTTCATGAAGATGCTCAAGGGTGAGCTGCGCGAGAAACGCTACCGGTATCCCAATCGACCCACGAGCAGCGAAAATCAGCCGGAACACGATCACGATCACGCGGAGATCAACGATCACGAGCTGCAGGAGATCGGTGAGACGCCCATACCCGTTAATGACGTGGCCTATATAAATGGTAGGTGCTTAACCCGCTGCCCAATCATGCCTTATTTCATGCATTCCTCTGATACGCTCTCAGATAACCTGGGCCTGCATCGCGTGGAGAATCCGAGTCATGCGGATACAGCCGTTTCGCTGCATCTCTACTGTCCGCCCTTCGACACGTGCAGCATTTTCCAGGACAATGGCAAAAAGGCCACGGCCAAGGTGACATTCTGGAGTAAATACGGCGTTCGAACCAAGCCAACGGACCAATAGAATTGTGCAATACACTTCCCTAGTTTTTATATAGTTTATATAGTTTATAATTCGCCTACGTCTATGTATATATTTAAGTCTTAGCTATACCAAAAATACGACTTACATGTTCCCATTTGACACATAACAAAAACAACAACAAAAGCTAAATGTCCAAAAAAACAATCTTATCAATTACGCCTTGAACCCGCCTCCAGGCAACAAGAGCTTATCAATTCCAGGGCTTGGATTTGGAAAAAACAAAACAGAGTAGAAAATTAGCACGAGCTGCTGCTGTTTTTCTTGACTCTTTATTTTTCCTCTTTCCATTTTACATACGCATTCACAAATGTCAGCAAAAGTAAAAACCCAAACAATATACTCTCTCTTTTCAACTAGGAATTATAATAATAATAAGAGAAGAACTCGATCGTGTTCAGGCATCGTGATTCTTCTGATCGCGCAGATGAGATCGCCTCGGCACACCCCGGTCGAGTGTCTTCTGGATGTTCTTCATCAGCCCGGGCAACAATGTGATATGCTTGTCCACACAGTTCCCGGTGCAGGTCTCAAACAGATACTTCGATCGGGACATATCGCGCTCGTTGGGATTTGCTGGCAACTTGGAGCGTGCATCGCTATTGCATTCCTGGAAAGGAACAGAATAGGCAAGGCAAGGCATAACAGACAGGTGAGTTACGTATGAGATTTCATTATGCTAAGAAGTTTTCTATAAGTTAAGATACCTCTAAAAGAACTCAATTTTCCTACGACTGTTCCTATAATATCATAAAAGGGCTTCGATTTGGTCGCTTCTCCCTGCTGAGTTTGTTTAAAATATCTGAAAAAAGTTGTCCATATATACACTTACTTTTCGACTGACAGTCAGATGTTGATAAGAAATTACACTAATGTTTCCCCATCGAAAAACCTAATATACATAATCATAATATGTTGGGAAGAGACCCAGATAGATAGCTCAAAAATTGAGAGACTAGTTTGGCATAGCAACAGACTATATCTGCGCTTGATAAGGATCGAGCATATATAGCTTGGCTAGCGCTCTTCTTCCACGTGGGTATACCCTATACTATATCTGCGCTTGATAAGGATCGAGCATATATAGCTTATATACCCTCTGCCTGTTGAGTCTTGATGATCGTTTTGTGTGTACGCACCTTGACACAGCTCTGCAAGTGATTCTGAAAATTGCCCAGCTCGTTCTGCAGATAGTCCTGGGCGTCCATTAGGGGTGAGGCACACTTCTCGATGCAGCGCTGGACGCTGTCCAAGGTGCCGCGCTCATCATCGCAACAGGTGGCGGCACAGCGATGCATTGTGTGCTGTGTTGCAGATAAGTTAGTTGTTGCTTCATTAGCTCCGGGCAGATCCTCTCCTCCCTCGTCTCGTCTCGTCTCGGACTCACCTGCATGCGCCGCAAGTGGGAGCGATACATGTCCTCGATCATGTCGCTGATGGCGCTCTCTAGGCGCCGCTTCTGTTGTTCCACCATTGGATTTCGTATAAATTAAATGAATTTGGAAAACAAATAAAAGTATATTCTTTTGCTGTTCATATATATGTAGTATATCAATGCCCTCTCAGTGCTGATACAAATAAAGTAAAGCAAACGTGATGCCAAGTGAAACAAACTTTGTTTTTAAATTATGGCGCCAAAATTCAGAAAAACAAAACAGCATTTAATTTGAGGCTATAAAATTTGATTCAGTTAACAATATTCTGTTGCCAGACATTAGAAAAGAGGAGCTCAACTATTAAGGTAATTAAATTTAAATGCAATGCATCTATATATGTATATGTATATGAAGATATATATATATATATACATATATATATACACAAAGTCTTAGGCTTGCGGTATTGCTTCGGGTCCCTTGGCCAGAACCAGTTTCATGGTCTTCATCAGATTGGGTATAAGGCCGACATGCTTGTCCACGCATTGTATGGCACATCTTTCGAACTGATCCGTGTACTTGGCAATTTGATCCTCGTTGGGTGTTGCTGGCATTTTGACTTTGACATCGTCATTGCATTGCTGTCGGGAATAAAAGAATAGCCATTATTTATCTTTATCTTTCTCTCTATATATATATATCTGATATATACCATGACGCAACGTTGTAGCCGGCCCTGAAATTCGCCCAGTTCGTGTTGCACATAGTTTTGGGCGCGGGTCATCGGCGCCGAGCAGCGGTCGACGCAGCGCTGCACGCTGTCTACGCTGGAGGTGCCATCCTGGCAGCACTTTGCCGCACACAAATGCATTTCCGTCTGTTAGGAATAGTAACAACAATACGCTTGTAACGTTTTCCAATTGGATTTCATGTGCGGCATTTACCTGCATTTTGCGCAGATGCGTTTTGTCCATATCATCGATGAGCTCGGTGACGGCCGACTCGACACGCTGGCGCTGTTGTTGTATCATTTTGACTGTTAGTTAAATGTGGCTTTAAATCAACTGCAACTGCTGATTTCGTAATATATAAACTAGAAAAATATGCCCGGCCAGACAGCGTGTTTTGTAATTCGTAACGATAATTGCTTAATTATCGATAACCGCCACAGTCGCTGTCTACTTCAGTCAGCTGTTCTTGGCTGCATGTGGCGGCGCGTCGATAACTTTACTTGCAATTGATCGGTTTACTTGCATTGCACACTTGTTAAACACTCTTTTTTATATTTTATAAATAAAAAACATGTCGCTGCTGCACAAGCTAAGCAGGTTTACAATTCCGACTAGTTGGCGTCGCCAATTATCCGCCACACAGCGCACTTTTAGCGCAAATAGCAGTGAAACAAGTACAAGCGACAGCAATGTGACCGCGGAGCAGCCGGAAAACCAGGCCAAAGGAGGCTTCGCGCGCGCCTTCGAGAAATATACGGCACCTGCAACGCCGGAGCCGGCGCCCGTGGACAATCAAAGCTTTGCATCAATGCTGCGAAATTCCAAGTTCATTGATGTAAGTAGAGAAATGCAACCAAAGCTACTCCAGAGTGTTTATGTAATCCCAAACAATTGCAGCTGGGCGATGCCGAGGGCAAGGTGATCAGCGGCAAAATATTTCATGTTGTGGGCGAGGATCTGTACATTGACTTTGGCTGGAAATTTCATTGCGTTTGCACGCGACCAGCGCGCAATGGCAGGTAAGACAGGCCCTACATATATATGTGAACAAGCAGACATAGCCCGGCATTGCCCGGCTCAAATTTGTAACAATCAATCAGTCAATCAATCATTTAATCAGGCAGCGAGAGCTTGTAGATAATAGAATCAATTGCCCATTTTTTGCAGCGACTATGTGCGCGGCGCTCGCGTGCGCCTGCGTGTCAAGGACCTGGAGCTGTCCACCAGATTCTTGGGCTCCAGCAAGGACATAACCATTTTGGAGGCAGATTGCCAGCTGCTCGGACTGATATCGTCGCCCACGCGCCAGGCCAACACCAGCCCCAGCGCCAGCCCCAGCCCCAGCCGGAGCACATTTGACGCACCACGAATCGACACATTGCTGTCCAATTAAATCTATTATTGAGTGCATTAAAAATTGTTAAAAGAAACATGTCACGTTGTAAACTGGAAGACCTCGTAGTGATGGTTCAGCTCCTTGACCGAGTGCAGCTGGAAGCTTGTGGCGAGGGCGCCATTGTCCGATTGCTCCAGAAAGAAGATGCGCTTCACGCGGCTGTGCACCAGCGCCATGGCGCACATGAGGCAGGGTTCGCGCAGCAGATAGACATCGTAGCCGGTGCACAGATAGGGTCCGTATTTGGTCAGATTGTCTGCGTGTTGATCGTCTGCGGCCGGCTGCTCGCCACGTCGCGGCAGCTCGGCGCCGAACTGCAAATCCTGGCAAGCCTCGTGCTGCTGCAGATAGTCGTAGTACAACTGTGGCAGGCCGCGCAGCGTGCTCCTTGGACTCGGCTCATCCTCGACGAACTGCAGCTGCGTCTGCCAGGCGCCGCCCCGCTGACTGCGCGCCACATGATCCACCAGCCACATGACGCAATGCTGATGGCTTCTCCCGCTGCCGCCGCCTGCTGTTCGAATTGATTTGATTAAATTAATATCCTGTTATAACATTTAAACATGCTCACCTGCTATGGCCACAATGCTGGGATTGCGCGGATCCACGCATATGCCCACGGGCTGGCCTCCATTCACGTCCTGGGACAGGCTGCGCAAGAGCTGCGCCATGCGCTTGTGGTAGGCACGTTGGCTGGCCGTAAAGTTGCTGCCGTTCTGCAGCGATTCGGCATATTTATCGGGATGAAATTTGCATGGCCAATATTTGATCATCTGCTCGTATTGGATACGCAGCTTGGCGCTGCCGGCGGGCACCTGGACGACATTCACGTTGCGGCACAGCGCCTCCAGCACATTGTCGGAGATTTTGTGTTGCTTTAGATGCTGCTCCAGCGTGTCCTTTATGTCCGCCGTGGGACATATCAGCACGCTTCTGTCATGGACGCGCTTCAAATGCTGAAAATGCGGCAATTTCTGGGCGAGCTCTTGTATGACCGCCTGCAGCTGCTGTTTGCTCTCCACTTGACTGCTGTGCACCTGGATGAGGCTTATGTCCTTTTTGTATTCGTCGGACAGCACGGCTTTTATGTCAAAGCTGTCGACCAGTGGCTGCGTTTTGGCCTTTTTCGCTGCTGGCGGACTTAAAATGTCCGTAATTCCATTGTTTTCCATTGTTTATCAACCGAGCGATACTATCGAGTAGTCAATGCTCTTTTGTAAAAGTATCGATACAATGGTTAACAGGGCCACCCACGCGATGTTATCGTGTTATCGTCGCAAAACCGATTAGCTTACACGATATATCGTCATCAAGCGGCTTAAACAGTTAGCCTCCCGCCAAAAGTCAAACAATTCAAATTGAAATTCAAAGTAATGTGGTTTTTATAAAATGTACCTATCCGAAAATTGTTTTCTGTGCTGCATAAACCTATACTATGGCTGCATTTTTATCGGCATCTCGGGCGTTTTGATCTCGATTGTGGCTTTAGTGTATATCATATGCTGCCTTTTTCCTGAAGGATCGCTGCTTTTGGCAGTGCTGGCGATAATATTTATTATCATATATTTCCTGGGGAAAATCATTTTACTTATTGGTATTGCATGTGTAAGTTTTAATCAAGCATTTTGTGCAATTGTAATTTGAGTGGAATTTTCTGCAGAATTACTGCTTTTTATTACTGGTGTCCTTTATGTGTGCCCTGTTGTCCCTTATTTTTGCCATTATTACATTGATAGTGTATGCGATACTGGATGCGGTCCTCTTGAACGTCGGCTTAGGAGCTATATTTATTCTAGGTAAGTTATTCTTAATGGCGCGGCAACAATAATTAAAATTTTCAATTATTTTAGTGGAAATCTATTTCGCATGGGCCGTAATTTCTTATTGGAATATTTGCGCTAATTGCTGTTTGGCATAAATTTTCGAATATGTATTGTCAAATTTGAAGTGTATTAATATAACATATATGTATGTCAGAATATACGCGTAACAGTTCCTTCAACATTTAATGCGTAACAGTGCCATTTTGAGTTTAGCACAATTTCGTTACGGCCGTCAGTAACATGCACTGTAAAGTGAGTGCCGCTGTAACAGATCAGTTTAGATCATTTGCGGCTACAATAACAACACCTTTTGAGCAAAACAAAATATTAATTGAAATTTAATATACAGTAAATAGTGAAAAATATACAGTAATTAGTGCTAATTAATAATTAAAAGTTTAAATTGTAAACAACACCGGCGAACAGCCAAATTGTGGCAGTAAATATGCGGTCTTATAACATATAAAATTTTATAACAGTCATTCGAATTGTGTTGGCGGCAACGCGCATTCAGTTCGCTTCGAAACGTCGTGTGGGTGAGTCGTCGCCGTCGCCGTTTCTTTCCATCCGTCGTCGTCGTTAAAGGCGCGTGCGTGCAACGCTTTGTTGGAAGTGTTTGTTGCTGTGAGAGTGTTTTCCACAATTAGAAGTAACGGTGCGAAGGTGAAACTGGAAAGTCAGCGAAGCGCCCATTCCAAGTGCATCTTCAAATTGAGTGTTTGCAATTTGTTTTTGTTATTAAAGTGTCTTTACCTGTGCCCCCAACCAACTACAACAGCAACAACAACAACGACAACAAAGTTGAAGAGCGAATTAAACAAATATTGAAAAAATAAAAGCCTAGGCAAAGTTCACAGCCGGTTTAGTCATACGCGAATTTCTGAGAATTCTACAAGTTGATTTGAGAATCGCCAACTGCTGGCTAAAAAATCCATCTAACAGTCAAGTGTGCGCGCCTGAGTGTGCGTATGTATGTGTATGTGTGTGTGCGCATGCATGTATGTATAACAGCTGTTGCGCTGCACTTCCAGTCTAAATTGCGTACTTATTAGGTATTTGCTCTGCGATAAGATAGAAGCCGAGACGTTTCGCACAGTGTAAAACTCTTGAACTCGCTTTATATATGCGTGTGTATTAGTGCATGTGTGTGTGTGTGTGTGTGTTTATCTTATCGGTAGACCATTGATTGGAGCAGCTTTTCGCCTTTGCCTAAGCAATGCCGGGTGAAGTCATTTGCGCAGCGACTAAGCGGAAAAGACTATGGACAAGGGGCCACGACTAGATAGGATATCTAACAAGCCATAAAACACCCCCCACCACCACCACCCCAATATACTTAGTGCGAAAAAACCAGCCACGCAATCTTTGGCTAAATTTGGACACAAACCAAATACCAAACAAGGCATTGCGAACATAAATCAACTGCAACAGGAGCAGCAACAGGCGGAGTCGCAGTCGCAGTCGCAGTCGCAGTAGCAGCAGCAATCACCAAGATGGACATAGAATCCGATTCGGACACCTGGGAGGACTTTTTTGGTAAGTGCGTTGCCACATAGTTCGTTGAACCTGCCACCAATCACTTGCTCGAATGATCATCATCGCGATGACTCAGCGCAGCAGGACTGCAGCGAGCGTAGATTGTTAGAGATGAGCGCGTGACACGTGCCGTTATACGCGACAAAAGAATCGGTGCACTGTTGCCAATTAGCTTGTTTGCTATTTTTTGGGTGAGGCAGCAGTTATTCAGGCTAGTTTTTCATGTGTGCCGCTAGACTAACGCTCATTTTTTAAATACGATTTAGCAGAAAAAACTTATACTTATCCAAAAAGCAATTTCAAAGCGCCATATAGTTATGTGTATGCATATAACAGTTCGGCCCGACTGATTAACTGGCGAAAGGTACGGCAACGCTTTGACACGCGCCCATCTTTAGTATAGCGTGTGGCAAGGTTCTGTCTGGGGAGGTAGGCGTACGCATTTTCGCATGTTTTAGCATTTCGATTGTCTGTCTCCCTCTGCTGTCTGCCCAAAAATGGCAAAGACACTTACACACACACACACATACACACGCACACGCACAAGAAATACGAGAGACAGAGGCCTGGCTTTGTTTTTGTTGCTTGCAGTCAGCGCTGGCGTCGTCACTATAACTGTACACTTGAGTTGAAGTGCGTTTTGCTGTAACGGTTTCCAGTTCCATGATTTTTGCGCTGTTTTATTTTTTTCTTATTATTTTTTTTTTTTTTGCATTTTTCTCGATTTGTGCGCCCGCTTGTAATGAAATTTAATGATAATACATAATTTTTGTTGCCTGAATTTTGACCCAAATTACGTTTGAGCCACCAGCCGAGAGCAATTGGTGTGTTGCTGCATGGAATTTGCCATTTTATGTTAATCGCCTGCGTCTTAATTATGACCCCGTTTTCAGGTACCATTTGCCTCTTGTTGCCCTGTAATCAAATGTGGTTGGCAGCGGTCAGTGGGGTGGGGTGGGTGCTGTTCCTCGCCCAACAATAATTCAATTGAGCATTAGTCACAGTACTTTATATAAATGCGACTGTGACTTTTGTTGACTTGCTTAACGGCGAATTGTGCGCTCTTAGATAACAGCAAGTGTGCAGGCGGGCGGGCGGGCAGAAAGGGGTCACTGTAAGTTTACACGAGTGTGTTTGTGTGTGTGTGTGTTTGTTGAATGCATAAACTGTGGTTTAACATTGCGCTATAATTGACACTGTTAATGAGTAACAGAGTAACGCTTACGTGCGAATGTGAGTGTGAGTGAAGTTTTTCATGATGCATGCGTAAATTTACGGCTCATTCTCAATAGTTTTATAATCATGATACTGATAGTGACTACCTGCCTCTTTGCTGCTCTCTCCCTCTCTCTCTCTCTCTCTCTCTCTTTTTCTTTATGCAATTATCATGTCATTGAGTAATGCCTCTCACGCTTGAATATCGCCTTTCTATGTGATTTTCATGACCTCAAGTAATGCGTACAGAATTTGTTTAGTAAAAATATGCATATAGATATAATTTCTTTGCTTTAGCACGTTTAAAGCAGTAACCCACACACAACGTGTGCTCAGACACTTGTCTGCCTTCCACTTAACAGATAGTCAAGCATACACAAGACGTACCTAAATCTATATATGTATATACATAGTATTTATTGGTAGGCTTGGAGTGGAAGCAGAAAGATGATATCGTTGCCTGTTGCATGGGTAACATTTGACCGCTTGTGCTATCAAATGTCACTTGGTTGTGTTTGTTTCTTCAATAACCAAAAAACTGAAAGTCAAATAGAAAATTTGTCTGTTGTGTTCGAGTTATTGACACAAGTGCCCGCTGACAGAGTCGCGGTTGCACAGCCCCTGGGCAGGTCAAGCCAAAGTCAGACCCGCCACTTTTCCTCACCTCTCATAAACAAACACACACACACACACACACACACAGAGACGTTCTGTTAAGGAGGACAATACCTTGGTGGCTGCTGTCAAACCGCAAACACCACGGGAGTCTCAACTCTAAAGACTCGAGTCTTGAGTCTTAGAGTTCATTTGATATTGTTGCTCTGTTTCTGATTGTGATCTGAGAAAGAAACCTTTTGGGCTCTGTGGCTGTGCCCCCTTTACTGTACCCTGTACCCATTGAAAATTGCTACAAAAGGCTATAATGATGTTGTGCAAATGTATGTAACGTGAAGAAATTGATAAGTTTCCGGTTCTCGTATAAAAGATGCACTTATGCGCAATACGATCGCTTCTTTCGTTGTCCAAATGCCGATAAGTATCGATAAGCACATATCGATGTGACATTCGGGCGATAGCTTCTTTCGCTGCCTAACGATCGATAATTATCGATAAGTGCATGCTGTCGATTATAAGAGCGAGACACAAAATGAATTTTGTTCTAAGCTTACTGCCCCTTTGTACGCTCTGTCTCTGGATTCGATAAAGATCGATAACGAACCTTAATTTTCTGATCATATGTTAAAGACAAAAGGATTTAGATCCTAAAGTTTTAGTTTGCGGGTTTTTTTAGGGGTAAACCACATAGAAACTACGCACAGGGTATTGCCTAGTCTGACACTCTCAGTTAGTTCCTTTCTTCGCTCTCTTTTTGTGTGACATTTATATCAAATTTTTTCTACAAAATATAACGACTAATAGATTATTGATATTGCTCACACTATATATATGCACATTATGTATATATAGGTTCATTGTGTGCGTTTGATAAGATTTCTCCTCTTTGTTGTGATAACGCCGACAAGGCCAGCCGAGCCAGATAAGTCACGCAGCCCTACTTTATATAGATATAAATTCCATTGTGCCATGATCCGAGGGGTCAATTTTTTGCGTCGCCCATTTCCGTTGCCCAATTGTTGGGCTCCGCGCAGCTAATGAAGTTAATTGAAAAAGTTCAAGAAAATTGACGCATAATCAGAGCGCGGTTCATTGGCCAACTCAAGACGAGCTATACTTATGTTTATTAATTCCCATTACGGCTACATCAAGTATTACCTCACCCAAAAGCTGACTTCTAATTACACCAAAGCTCTCTCTCTGTGTGTGTGTGAGTGAGTGTGTGTGTGTGTGTGCTGCTCTACCTACTTAAGGTACTCGAGAGAACCGCGAGACATGTCGTGTCGTTGCGTGTGTGGGCCGTGAGTCGGCGTTTGTCTGGTTGCTTTTTGGGTTTCTGTTGACGACTGTCGCCCCGGGTTCTACTCTAATTGCCGCAAAAAGCCATAGTTGCATTTCTTTCAGTGTACGCACTTCTTACGTTGTGGGCGTTGCAGAAGGTCGTAAAACTTGCAAGCGAACATTGTGCACGCACGTCCCAAAAGGTTTTTCTCAATGAAGCCCACAACAGATGCGGCTCAGGTACTTAATACCCTGTAATCGTGCCAAATGGGGTCGTTTGAAACAGCCAAAGTTTATAATTGAAGACAGAACTATTGTAATGTAATGCTAAATATGTCGATAGTAACAATCGATTGTTACAATCTTAACGTTTTAATCGATATATATATATCGACTGTTGATATTATGCCTACAGTCACAATCGATTGTTACAATTTAAATTGTTTAATCGATATATAAATCAACTGTCGATAAGATTCTAGGAATAAACCTATCGAAGAAATTTCTCAATTGTTATCGATAGCACAGTATTCCATAAAAACCTATCGATATATATCAACAGTTAATATCTACTATCGATACTTATAGAAATAACATATCGGTATAATTCATCTTGAATTTTTCTTCGTGTTATGCTCGTACTTTTTTACAGGGCATCTTTGAGTCGTTCACATTTCACTGCTGCATCCTTACCTCATGCTGTTTTGTTGTTGTTGTTGTTGCTGTCGTAAGTTGTGGGACTTTGACTTTAATGAACGCTTTGCGGCATCGCCATGCCAAATGCAACTGCAAATCGTAGACCCCATTGCCCCTTTCCTGCTTTACCCCCCCCCCCCCCCCCCTCCGTTGCAGTTGCCCGCCCGCGCTCATCCTTTGGCTTTGGCTTTGTGCCGTCGTCGCTCACAATTCTATTTTGGCAGCAAATTTATAACTTCCTTGGCAAATGCCATTTGCTTAGACAGTTTACGCCTACCCCCGGAAAGTGGCTGCGGGGGCGCGCGCGCCGCTGCACTTAAGCCTGGCTTAGAACTCAAAGAGTGACAGTTTTTGACAAGGTGGGAGAGGGGGGGGGGGGTTTTGGTGCCTGTCTAAAGAATATTATTGCGATATGACTTACGTTTCGTTCGCTTGATTTACAAGACATGACTCACGGGCCAAGACTGCAAGTCGGCGACTCACAGATACTGTATCTGAAGCTGTGCGAAGTCGAAGTCGGCGTCGGCGTCGGGGTCGGGTTCGACGACAACTTTTGGGCAGCTCAATGGAGTGGCAAGCACATTAAAGCTTTGCCTTTTCTATAGACTTGCCGAAAGGCTCTCTAGCTAAATCACGAGATATGTAACGTCTAGAAGTGGAATCCATTAAGTGTAAATATTTAAGAACAGTTTCAACAGCTGCCTACAAATAGCCATATATATTAGTTAAAAAATCGGTGAACTAAGCTCGCAGCAAAGCTATCTTATCTGAAACTTGGCCTATACTTAAACTTGGCTCAGTCAACTATATCATATATCGGTTATTGGACGAATCTCTGTGGGTTTCTTCTTTGGGAAACTATTTCTCAAACGCATTTTTGGCAAACTTGTCAATGCAGAGTTTTCCCATATTTTAGCAAAAAATAATCATGATCCGTTTGCTTTGTCAAGTAGCTGTCATAGGATCGATTGGTCAAAATTTGAGTTTTTATAGGAACTAGTTAATTGTGCTTAAAGATATCTTAAGCATATTCAGCAAATGCAAAATCTATGTTGATCCTTTTATGATCCTTTAGCATATCTGGATAGCTAATATAAATATATATAAGATATATTTAAACACAATAAACTAGTTGCTATAAGGACTCATTATATTTATATATCATATAGTTCGCATGGCAACTTACATTCAAAATTTGATTTTTTGTATGAAATACTTTCATGTTCTTCGAGATAAGTTAACCTAACTTGAAATGTTTTATGTGCTCTATACTATTATCAGACTGATATATCACATAAATATTGGAATCATCCAACGGAATTTGCTTTTGTTTTTACCACGATCAGACTGCTATATCGTGGATTATATATCTTGGATTATATCTTGGCTATATATTGGAATTTTCAAGCGATTTGTTTTTTTATTTAAGATCATGTATTGTATATCATTTAATTGTTTAGGGTATTCCAACTTCAGCTTTAGCTCGTTGTCAACAGTTCTTTCCTGTTGTTTTTCTCTCATATTGTTGCTTTTGTTGTTATCAGCTTTTGTTGTTGCTGTTGTTGTTGTTGTTGTTGTTTTTGTTGTTGTTGCTGCTGTTTGAGTTTTGGATTTCGGTTTCTAGTGAAAGTTATTTTTCATGCGATCGCCGGTTGTCATTTCGTGTGCTTTGGAGACGCGTCTCCAGCTGCCTTTCCATTTCACTTTGAGCCACTGGACTGGAAAGCCGTCTCCCCCTACCCTCCCCTCGCCTCCCCTCACCCCCTGTAGGCGCCTCTTGCTGGCAGTGTGGAGGCACGCATGCGCGTTAAGTGCAGCCATAATGCCAATGCCTTTTGTATTTATCAGTTAAGAGACGCGTGTTTTACAGAATCTTTCACGCTTCAGTTGGCCGTCTCGCTATCTCTATCTCTCTTTCTCGCTCCTTCCTCAACTCTTTGACTCTGACACACTTTCGCTTTCATTTGAAAATAAAAACTCGCCTGCTGCACTCGCACACTCGCACACTCGCACACTCGCACTCGCAGATCGTGACATAATGCACTATTGGGCGCATTTAAATTAATGCCAAATGATTATTTATCGGCTCTCCGATTGTGCCTCATACAATGGGTGGTCGTTGTTCTGCGCTGCGAGTGAAACTCTTAAGCTCTAGTTTTTGATTAATTACGCTCACATTTCGAAAGCGTTTCAGCGTTTCGACTTAACTTCGCTCTCTTTTCTTTTTTTCTTTTTTTTTTGGTGGTTGCTGGGTGTGAACTGTTGACCTCCATTTCGAACTGGCGCTGTGCTGTGGGCTGCTGCTGCCCTCATTTCCGAAGTGTGCTTCTCTTTTCGGGGCGTTCAAGATTTGTGCAAATTTTGTAATATGGCGCAACCAATCAATAATTATTAATAGCAGCAACAGAAACAACAACAACACCTTAAACATCATATTCAAGGTCAAGTTGAGAGCTTTGTGGCTTTACAGGTGTGTGCTGTCCATCCATGTTTAAACATTTAAAAACATAATTGCGTTTATCTCGCGTGCATCATCTGCCCAGGTGTGTGTGCGTGTGTGTATGTGTGTGTGTGATTGTGTTTGTCTGTGTGAGCTGTCTCACAGCTGGTCGCCACAGTTTTACATTCACATTCACGTGAATAACAAAGAAATCAGCTATTTGCGCAAATCAACAATTGTTGCAAGTGGAATGTGCATCATTTTAAATGTTGTGTATGCTGGTTTAGGGGCTCGAAATGAATCAAATGGATCCAAACTTCGTCAGCGAAATGTCTAATACTTCAAAACGAACGAATGATTCGTTCATTAAATAGCTCAACTTATTGTCTGTGTTGTTCCGGAACTAGTTCGTGTTGTGAACGGGTGGTTCAGGGCTCGAAATGAATTCAAACTATGCTAGCGAAATGTTAAATACTTCAAAATGAACGAATAATTTGTTCACTAACTAGCTCAACTTATTGCCTGTGTTGTTCCGGAACTAGTTCGAATTGTGAACGGGTGGGTTAAGGCGCGAAATGTTAAATACTTCAAAATGAACGAATGAACGAATTTGTCCGTTAAATAGCTCAACTTATTGTCTGTGATGTTCCGGAACTAGTTCGTAGTTTTGAGGTTGTCTGCGCCTTTGCAGGAGCTGCGTATAAGCACAAATAACAAAGACGTGAAATTTGTAAAATGTATGTGATAGTTTCATATTTAGTTCCGGAACTTGTTCACATTAAGCGGTACTTTAAAAAAGCTATTTAGCTTGCTTCAGCCTGGCGTTTAGCGATTATTTAATAGCTAAATAGTTGTTTTCAAATGACGGAACTAGTTCACAGTTCAGCATTTAAAGTTCCGAAACTAGCTCACATTTTCAGGTACTTTAAGTAAACTATTGAGCTGGTTCCAGCCTGACTGTTCGCATTTATGTTCTAGCTAAATAGTTATTTTTCAAATCCCGGAACTAGTTCACAGTTCACAGTTCAGTCATTTTGCATATATCATGTTTGTCAGTCTTCGTAATCTTTTTCATTTGTCAGACCTGAAAAGGAGTCTCAAATTTGAACCTGAGCTCCATTTTTGGAATTGTGGCTTGCTTTTCAAAATTTGTGGGCGTTGCTTAGTCGCATACATATAAAAATATATACAAAAATCAGGAACAAACAATTAAAGTAATTAATAAGATAAATGCGCATAAAATGCGCCATTGAAAAAAGTTGAACAAAACAATTGCACTGACAAATTGTAAGCTTGGCTTGAAAAGAAAGTTGGTTAGCTACCAATTGCTTAGATCTATCGAGATATATATATATACATACATATATCTAACAATTAGTTAAGGCCTTATAAGCAAATCATTGTGCTTGGAAAATTTCCGCATCGCACAGTAAGAAATGTTATGGCCATTCCGATTGTTAGCTAACGATTGTTTTGCTCTGAGTCATTGTGCTAGACAATATATAGACGTAGAGTTCTTCAATAAAGCTAAACTCCATAATTTAACCAGATAAATAACTTCATTTGTGTGTGTGTGTGTATGTGTGTGTGTGTCTGTAATTACTTAGCTCGCATTGTTTAATGAAATGGCCCCGAACAACCTTCGAATGTCAGCGACTTTATTTGTCTTTCATTATTCTGTGCTTGGCTTACATTCCACACACACAGCCGGCGTGTGTGCGTGTGTATATGTGTGTGTGTGTGCGAGCTAGTGTGTGTGTGACTCAATGTAAGTGCATAAATTAAAAACAACAACAATAAAAAAAGCCAACTGGAGTAGTTTGAAATACAAAAAATGCATTGGCTTCTTATAATTTATTGTTGTTGATTTTTCTTGCTGTACGCCTCAAGTTTGACAGTTGATCTGTCAAATAGATCTATTGTTAACATATATAGACAGTATATACAAATATATACACACACACACACACACGTAAAAGACCGCAAATCATCAAATGCGCAAATACAGCTGTTTTGTTTTTTAAGCTTCGCCAAAATTAAATAAAAGAAAAACACATTTAGTTTTAATTGTATTATTTATAATTTTTTTTTCTGACGCTTAGCAAAAGCCATAAAAGACCAAACCATAAATAAATAATTTCTGAAATCAAACAGACACAGCCAGATCTTGTTCAACAGGTTTTTTTCTGCTGTTTTTTTTTTCTTCTGCTGTTTTTTGTTTTTTTTTTGTTTTGCACAAAAGTTCAACAAAATCGAGCGCTAAAATCGCAGAAATCGGAAAAACGTGAGCTTCGTACAAACGTAAACAATGAGAGAAACAAGAATCTGAATCTGAACTCTGATAAATTTGGCAGAGTTACGTATGTCTTATATAAAGACTAAATTGCTTGCATAAATGATAAGGTGCAATGACATGATCAGAAATTCAATTTATCACAACGGGAGTAAACAAATTGTGATCAAAGTGTGCTTATATATTGTAAATATATATAGATTGTAATATGAACGGAATCTTCTGTGAAGTTATTGAATAAATTTATGGTTACTGATCAAGATTACAAAAGGATCTACATGCCTATAAGATTAAATGATCTGGCTGCTGATCAATAGATCATTCGATTTTAAGAATCCCTAACGCTGGTCAGCCTATATATTCAGGATAAGATTTCATATATAACTGACTGACTAACAGAATGATTGACTGACTGATTGATTGACTGACTGATTGACTGACTGATTGTGGATCGACGCACAGTCAAAATTGTAAGCCGAAATTGCCTTATGTGAAGGAGCTGTACGCTAAGACGGGGTTTTGGTTAATTCCACCCGCAAGCGTGGAAAAAACGTGAATAACGTTTGTATGAAACTTTTTTATTGGGCATTCGATCGTTATCAAACTCATTTTCAAAGTTTTTTGTTTAAATTTATTTGTGGTTACAGTTGATTCAAACTTTTTATCCTTTATTCGAAGAAGTGTAAGGAAATTTTCAAGTAAACAGAAACTGGATGAAAAACTTTGATTTACAATTTTAAGCATAAAAATTGCCACGGGCTAAACCGGAGAATATCCGCTAGTAATAAAATACTCAGTTAAATATAAATATACTATTAAATGCTAGTTTTGGGGAACTTAACATTTTTAAATATTTATAAATATAATATATGTATGTGATACACAAAGAAAGAAACTTGATGGGGTTTCAGGTTGCTTCTCTATAAAATAAATATTTGTATTTAATAACATCAAAAGACGCTGCTCAGAGCTAAGCATTTGCTTACTTTTACTCATATTTGCCTATCGTTTCCTTCTAATGATCAACTGAAATTGCAGAGGAGATCTTCAGAGAGATCTTCAAAGAGATTTGTTAGCTGTTGCCATAACGTTTAGCGGCAGACACTTGAAGCCCCCGCACATATTGAGACGCACTTGTGTGGCTGTCTCTCTGTTTTGAATGGCTTTTCTATGGCTTTTACGCCCATCACGCCACGCCCACCAAGGAGCCAAGTGCACAGCTTGTTGTTGTTGTTGGCGACGGCATTCGCCGAAATTTGCATAATTTTTAAATTAAAAAACTGTGTTTATGTAATGACATTTCTAACGGTTCAGGTTGGCCTGAACTGGCCAAAACATTTGCCTGATGACTTCATAGGAAGCGGACAGTTGGCTCTCAACTCGGATGCTGCACTGGGCACAAAACTAGCCATAAATTTGCATAGCCGGCCGCTTGGACAAGCTGCGGTAATCGGCCAAGTGTCGCCGTCGCCGTCGTCGTCAACCTGGCCAAGGCGTCTGCTAGATTTATATGCACTCGCAAACCGCTCTTCAAAACTGGTCAACATTGGATATATATCAGTCAACTGTTTATGTGTGCATCCATGTTCACTCCGTCTCCCCACTCTCTCCCTCTCCCTCTCTCTCTCCATGTCCATGTCCATGTGGGCAATCTGCGTGATCAGCACACGACGCTAATGTACAGATCATGAGCACTGATTGCGTTTAGTGCATGAAAATTGGAAAAACTGGAAAACTCGTTTTGTCTCTGGACTTGTTCTCATGCCAGACCATCATCATCACGCTCATTATCATCATCGTTCTGCTTATTAATTTCCAGCACACACAAACTGTGCGGCATCTCAACGCCAAATTACAAAGAGTCGTTCTTGTTCTTGTTCGCGCCGCCCTTCCTCTATAGCCGGTACATACTGTGCCTGGTTCTGTGACGCCCCAGCTACGATCGGGGGCTCGGAATCGGCATACGGCGCTCTAATTAATTAGAACGACTTTAATTTGAAAGCTGCTGTCAATGGATTGAGCAAAGGCTTCTGACCTGCGCCTGTTCGTTACGTTTATTGTCTGTTTGTATACCCTGTACTCTTGTGTGTGAAAGGGTTTATAAAAGGTTCAAACTGAGACGAGACATAGCAACTCTTTAAAGTACATACCCTGGAAACATAGTTGTGTATAAACATTGAGAAAGTCTATACAGTATACCGATAGTTCTCCACTTCCTTGCTATATCGATAAATATCGATAAAAATCGATTTTAAATCAAACTTCTCGTTTAAAATCTTTGAGAATTGGTTGCTTTTAAAAATATAAATAAATAGATGAGCTAATTTACTAATTTTTTGGATTTTTTTCTCATATATTCGATGGTTTCACAAATCGATATCTATCGATAAATATCGATTAGCAGGCATTTTAAAGGTATTTCGCCAATTTTGAGCATATGCACAGTTCGGCAAACTCTATTATTACATTGACAACCCGACTTAACAAACGTTTACAGGGTATTGAATAGTCGTTCACCCCTCTTGTCTACAAGTGACATGCCCCAAAGAGAACTCATTAAAAAATGGCAAGCACCGTGACTCGGGCACACGATAATTTGAGCCCAACCAAAATAAATGTGATATTCAGCCCCAAACTTTGGACCTTCACCTTCAGCTGTTGACGTTTTGTAACTTCAATTAATTTATGGTATATTTTTTATATTTTTTTGTTTTTGTTTTTTTGTTTAACAACATTATTTCAACTGGTTCAACAAATTGCTTTTGTGCCCCGAGTCATGGTCTAAGGTTACACGGCCCCGCCCCAGGCCAAGTGCCAAGCAGAGCATTGCTGTAATTTGAGCATTGTTCGAGGTTCAAGCTCGCAGATACACGTACTCTCAGATACACGTACTCTCCGATACGCGTACTCTCAGATACACGTACTCTCAGATAAATGTAGCTGCAGGTACTTATTGCAGCGTTTATTGTACGATCTGTGTGCAAATTGCGCGCGCATGTGAGAAAAGTGAAAGAGCCGCCGGCTACACTGGCAGAAAATATGACAACTCTGATGCAAAATTTATTTATTTATTAATTAATTTATTTAATTATTAATATTATCTATTAATGGTCGACAAAAACGAGTGTCTTCCTAATTATTAAATGCATAAAATTATTCAAATTAAATTATGTTAAAAGCTCTGTAAATGACATGTGTGGAAGGGTATATTGGGCTTCTGATGTGTTTTGCCTGGCTTGACATGCTGTTTATATGACTTTGAATAGGTTATAATTTGTTTGGATTCGCATTACATTCGCCACGCCTGCAAATAATTCTGCTCGCTCACAATCTTGGGCTAGAGCTGAAGATTTTCTGGCCAGCTCATACCCTTTCCATCCCAGCTTGTTATTCAACTAACAGTAGAGCATCTAATTGTCATGTTAGTCTTTCCGCAAAGCTCTTGTGCTTATTTTTCTTTAGGCTTTTAACTCTTTCGGCATTCAGCTTGCAGTTTTTCCATTTTTCACAGTGCACTTTTTTTGAAGTGTTCGTGATAACACGTAGGCCAGCCAACAAGATGCTGATGCGTGGTCCGCGACTCCGACTTGGGGGCAACTCGCCAGCTGCGACCACGAACCCCCCTCCACAGCCCCACCCACAGCCCCAACCACAGCCCCAACCACAGCCAAGTCCACAGCTTCAGTCACAGCTCCAGCCTCAGCTGCAACTTCAGTTATGGCCAGATAAGCTGAGCTGGCTAAGCAACACCCACTCAACAGAGGCTCTGCCTGGCTGCACACATAGTTATTCCTCCTCTTCTGCTTCTTCTGCTTCTTCTTTGATTTTTCTGGTTTCACTGCCAGTTTTATGACCTCCGCGGCAAGAGCACTATTTGGAACGCCTCTTCGCGTCAGGTGCCTCCAAGAAGAATAATAAAGCTCAGATTTCGTTTGTGTCTCTTCTTATTTTTTATAGTATTTTCTTTAATAGTTCGCTGTGGCATGTTGGCTTTTTAATGGCTGGCATATAAAATTGTTCAGAGTGTGTGTTTGTTGTGTGTGTTTGTTGTGTGTGTCTGTTGTGTGTTGTGCATGAGGCTTAACCCATTTGAAAACTTTGTTGGCCAAGTCGCCTTTGTGTAGCTGGTCAAGCGTGTGGCTTAGGCGATTATTTTGCCCAAACTTAAAGAATGTAGGGTATACAAGCTTTTCGAGAGGGTTTGTAACATTTACATCCAAACCCCGCAAAACCTTCGAGTTTTGTTTGAGGGACTCTAAAAGAAACAAAATTTCCCAACTTGAGATACTTTCAAAGTCCCAAAACTCTTAAGAGATCTTGATCCAAGCTAACCTGTCGATTCAAAAGAATTCTTTTATCTTCCGCTAATAAAAAATGGTGCTTAAATATGCTTTCAATTTGATGAAGCGTGGGCTTTATATATACCCTACCTGTCATGTTATAGCGAAAATCGCTGTTCAATTCTTCACAAACCGAAAAAAATGAGTAAAAAAATAAGATTAAAAGAATAAAAAGTTTCGTTTATCTCGCTTGAGTTGCAGGCTGTTCAAATTCTTCAAATTCTTGTATATATGTTTCCCTTACATTATTACAATTTACTATTTATTTATTTATAGTAAGTTTTATGCATTTTATTCATGTGCTTTAAAAATTTACCATTTATATTCGAACTCTCATCCCTTTTATTCACATTTTTCTCCCGCAAGAGCATCTCAAGTGCGGCTTTGTCATATTTTTGTGTCCCGGCTTTTCATTAATAGTTTATCGTTGGCTTAAACTTCTGCTGGTCAACTGTTTGGGGCCATAATGAATTGTTACAGCAACATGTTTAGATAAATCTAGATAATTCTATAGAGCTTCACACTTTCGTATGTCTTCAAAATCGGAACGCGCCCACAATAGAACACCTTGATTTATGCCAAAGGTGTTCGTATGCAAATAAACGGTAAACTTGATTTGGCGGCATCTTGTGAATGCCTCAATAAAATGGGGGAAATAAAAGCTGTGCTTGTAACAACAATTAAGTCATTGAAATTCATTTGCTAGTCATGCCAGCACATTGTGCTTGATTTAGGGCGATGCTTAAGTACCTGAACATACTTGAGATTCCATTGGCGCCTCGGCGGGGCAATTAAATCAATTATTTGGCGTCGCACTTGAGCAATGGGCAGGAAACGCAAGCGAATCACACAATAAATCGAGAAATATGCGCGAGTCCGTGGCAACAACAACAACAACAACAACAATTAGGCCCACAAACAGATGCCAAAGAAAACACAATTTGGTTGTATGTAAACACGGGTAGTTAAAAACGCATTTACGTTTTTGCACAATATTCAAATATTTTCCGAAAATAAACAGCAAGAGCCGCAAAATTAACACACAATTCACACACACACACACACACACAGCAAAAGCTGTCTCGATTTGCCGCCTATCGCGCACATCTGGTAAAAGGCGATATCGTTTAATGGGCCGGGCCAGAGCAACTGTTAAACACCTAAAACCACGTCTCACAGCTCCTAATTAGCGCTGCTAATTGAAAAACTCACGCGTCATTGCAACAAAAACACACCCAACTCCCAAGTGTGTGTGTGTGTGTGCGTGTGTGTGTGCGGCTTTGTTGCAGCCAACAATAAACGTTGTGTCAAGACCTTAATTAAGTCAAAGCAAACAATTGAGCTGACTAATCGAGGGCGTTGCATGCAACATCAACGCTTCCGTCTCAGCTGCCTCGGCTTATGCGGCGTATGCGTAATATTTTTGCATGACGTGCACGGCACATTGTTATTCTTGGCCAAAACGGCCACAACTCGAAAAAAGCCCAAAACAAGGCAGAAGAAAATATAAATAAAGCTAAGTGAAACAGCTCGAAGCCAAAAAAATATTTATTACATAAACCAATTAGACCGCGCGCGGCATTTGCATTTAAATGCATAATTTATGAATGCATTCAATTTATATTCCAACCCAAATACTTAACAACCAAAACACAGTCAAGAAAACGTGCAGCAGCTGAAGAAGAAGAAGAGCGCCAAAAAATGCAGGCGCAAATGAAGCAATTAAATTCGAACACATAAAAAAGCCAAACAAAATAAAAATCAACAAATTATGGAATTTACAAATGCAATAAAAGCACACGAAATGCCCGTCAGAAAATTATGTTAATTTTGTGTTTTACAACGCGGAAAGGCAATATAAAAAATTTAATAATTATGTTTTTCTTTTTGTTATTTTAATTTGAATGGATTCGAAAACTATTCAACTGTGTGAATGAATGTGCCGGAGCAAAAGAATTGCGGGTGTTGATAGGGAACTGAAAAAAAATGATATTGAGATTAATATGAAATTGAGATAAGTTGATGAATTAAAGCTCGGCTTGTTCACAGGAATGCTCTGAAAAAAGTAGTTGATCGCAGTTTCCCAGTTTCTGGAAATTCTTATTATTTAAAGCCTTAAAATTCCATTATGTTTGTCGTGAAAATCGAATGAAATTTGACCGAGTTAGGGGGTGGGAAATTTTGACCTATGTCTATAAAGTTTATTTCACCATTTTCACATGAATTTTGACCCGGAAACATGTTGCCAGATTTCGATGCAAAATTGATATAGAGGCCAAACCATGCATAAAAAGCCAAACTTTTTGAAAATCGGTTGAGTTTTGACCGAGTTAGGGTGATGGGAAATTTTGGCCCATGTCTATATAGGATATTTGAGGGTACAAATTTGACATGAATTTTGACCAAGAAACATGTTGCCAGATTTTGATGCAAAATTGATATCAAAGCCAAAACATGCACAAAAAGCCAAACTTAATGAAAATCGGTTGAGTTTTGACCGAGTTAGGGGGATGGGAAATTTTGAACTATAGGATATTTGAGAGGAATATTTTCAATCAGTCAGGGCAAACAGTTTATAAAGAGATTAAATATTCTTTTGAATTTAAACATTAAACTCTTAGAAGATATTGCTGTTAACTCCAAAATACCATTAATATTTTCGAATAATTCGTATATCTAGAATTCTTACTTTTAATTCCCATTGCCGATAGAGCACAGTATAAAAACCTATGAAAGTTATTGCTGTAAACCCTATAAACCCATTAAAATATCTGAATTAATATATTTGGAATTCTTGCTTTCAATTCTTTTGACTGCAATCCTTCGACTTCTAAAGGATATTACTTTTGTTTCAACCTTAATTACAAATAATAAAGAAAAATTTGGGTAATTTGGTAATAGACAATAAAAAAGGACACGGAATAATATAACCAGATATATTTTGATCATGAAGGATAATTTGTTTAATATCAAAATTGCTCATCACTGATAATGCTATGCTCGGTTGGCCGCCATTCTTTATATATATAAACATGTAAGCACATTCGACAGATTACATGCTAAACATAGTAGCGCCTTATCAATTTGGTTGTATTTAGTTAAGAGTACTAGAGAACTAGAGGCTTCCACAGGGGCAGTAACAGCCAGGCCCGGAGGCTCCATAGGGTCCACAGGGTCCGCAAGGTCCACCAGTTGGGCCGCACGGTCCGCACGGTCCGCAGGACCCGCCCGGTCCGCAAGGACCGCACGGTCCACCGCAAGGACCGAATGGTCCACAGGGTCCAGCCCCGCAGGGTCCACAAGGGCCGCACGGCCCGCCAGGTCCGCATGGGCCGCAGGGTCCGCAACGTGTCTCACAAACCGGATACTGATTGGTTGAGAAACAGGGCAATGGGCAACAGGCGCCGCCCGGCGCACATGGCCCAATCGGGCACGGCGGACAGGCGGCACTCGGCTTATAGTTAATGGGGCCGTTCGGATAGCAGCAGTATTCTCTCGGCGGCGGTATATCGATCGTCTGCGGCTTCGGCTGGCACAGTATCGACTGACAGACCTCTCGCGGCTCGCACACGCGCTTCGGATAGCAGACAACATACGGATCCGGTATCATCGATGGATAATATATAACTCTCGGTTCGCGCACCATTTGCGACACCCAGATCAGCTTGGGCACCTTGATCACACGTGTGGCATCCACCACTTTGGGTATGGTTATCTGGCGACAGCGATTCACGACCATCGGCTCCGGCACGATTTTCTCGGTGAAGACGACCCGCTTCTTGCAGATCAAACGGGGCGGCTGCTGTACGGTTATGCATTTGGGAAACGGCGGCGGAACACGCGGTGCACATTGCGGCAGCGCCTCCAATTGGGCCGCATTGTAGCACTTTGGCGAGCACTCGAAGGGCCCACAGCACGGATCGCAGGGGCTACATGGTCCGCATGGAGAACACATTATTGCTTTAATTCAGAACAAAAAATTTTGTATTAGAAATTTTTAGTAAATTTTTTTTAAAAAAAAAGTTTTTTTCTAATTTGGATGCTGGTCGAATTTGAAATGAAAATGCCTATGGTCGGGGCCCCATACTTAATGCCCAATAAGGCCACGCCTACTTAACCTGGACGATTTTGTGTGTGGCATTATTTTGATGAAAAACAAATATTCGTATTTGCTCGGTCGGGAAATATATATAAAAAACAATCGAGAAAGTAAACATATAGATATTTGCCTTTGTTGAGTTTGGCGAGAATATTTTGAGGAGCAGAATATTTATTTATTTATATATATTTTATTACGACCGATTCTTCCCTTAAAAGCTATATAAAAAAGAAGTGAGTTCTTGATAAGATTTGTGTCACATACTCAAGATATCTTAATAAACAGAATGGGTTTTCATACAGGAACCTACTTTTCGACCGATCTTTGCGCTCATAGCTATATATGTCCGATATAGTCCGATGTTAATACGATTTTGCATATGTATATGTACGGAGTGAATCTAGTGAATCTTTGAGCTTGCTCCAGATATCTTGATAAGCCAAAAAAGTTGACCTTATATTAGTTAAAATCTTAGGAGAGCGTATGCTGGGCATTTCGCTAGGTTTACGAGTTAAAATTTGGATCTCTTCTGATATGATATTAAACCACTTTAGCTAAAAAGTATATCAAAATGGGTATTTCTAAAAAAAAATGGGTTGAGTTTTTATAAAGTGATGAAAGTTTTCAAACTAGAGTTTTGATCTTGATTGATTTATTGATTTGGTTGATGCTGTCTCTCTTTCTCTTTCTCTATCTCTCTCTCTCCCTCTCTCTCCCTCTCTATCTCTCTCTCTCTCTCTCTCTCTTCTCTCTCTCTCTCTCTCTCTCTCTCTCTCTCTCTCCCCCTCTCTATCTCACTCTCGCTCTCTATCTCACTCTCTCTCCCTCTATCTCACTCTCTATCTCTCTTTCCCCCCTTCTTTCTCTCACTCTTTCCCCATTTGTCTCTTGCTTTCTCAGCCATCTCTTTCTTGGGAGCGTGCTTTCTTTCAACTCTTGCTTATTTGGCATAATGTGCATTTGTTCATTTGAGACGAATTCATGTAGCTCAAACTCAAGACACTTTATGACAGCCGTTTAATTACTTTGCGCACCTGTTGTCTAACTCGCTCACTCACATTTGCTCTCTCTGTCTTTTTCTTTGCAGGTAAGTTACACTGACCCACTTGGCCAATTATGTGCACTAAGAAATACGAAAAAAAAAGGAAGGCGGCACTTGGCTTTCATCAATGGTCAGGCAAGTGCTGGGGAATCGGGTGTTTGGGTTGTTGTTGTTGCCGCGGCTTGACACTTATTTGTGTGGCGCCAGCCGGCTCAAGCGATGCCCTGCGGTCACAAATATGCACATAAAACAGCATGAGAAGAAGATATGTATATATGTGGCTCCATGTGTGGAATTCTTTATTGATATGTGACACATTATCGATGTAGCCAGGGGAGCTGGTGGTGCTGCGACTTTCGACTTTCCATGAATTATGGCACAAATTCAAATGCTGCCCACCAGCAAATGCTGCACTTAATTAAACACACACAATCAGATAGCAAATGCGGATGAGTTTCTATTTTATGCGCTTTCCCAAAAAATATATATGTATTAACAAATTAATGACGCCCTGTACACAATTGACAGGCAGCCGCGATAAGATCGCCAAGATGGTGTCGAAGCAGGCGCCGATAAAAAAATGAAATAAAATTAAATGTGTATAAAACCGCAGCTCAACTGCTCCACAAATTTGGCACACAAATTGAAATGTGAAATGTCGCTATATGTGTGTGTGTGTGGAGGTGCCAACCTGTTCTCTAATTGGGTTAAAATGCAGTTGACGCTGCCTCCAGGCGGAAATCTGTGGCAACTGTGGCTGGCAGCTGCCAGCGGGTAACAGGCGTTGACCATATTTTTTCGTTGCTTTTTGCCCATAACATGATTTATATGCAACGCTTACGAGAACTGACCTCGTTACGCTTTAAGACCTTGCAGATAGATGCTCAATGCATTTGCAATTCAGAAATTGACTTGCCTTCTATGTGAGTGCATGCTAAATTACTTTGTAAATTATCCTCATGGTAACTATATTAGAATTCAATAATCATGCAAATTCAATATAATCTGCATTTATCGCCGCATCCAAGATACATATAGGGCTGGCAACTCTGTCAGATAGAGCTGTCGATGAGAGCCCTTAGAGGCCGGTAGAATGTTAGAGGTATGTTATGTAACAGAAGGATAACAGGAGCCTGCGATAACAGAGAAGAGCTGGGTTCGCGCTTGCGAAGCAAAGAGAAGGTGAAGCTCATTGACTTTAAGAACGGACGGACCTTACGGCACAGATAATAACTAACCAATAAGTAATCAATTTCATCAAGTGCATAAATACCAATGTAACCAGATTAAACGAAGTGAAGATAATGTGAATTTATTGGCTTCAGAAAGTCAATCCCTACATATATAAAGAAATTATTTAATTTCTTTCAAAAGACTTTCTTGATCCCATAAGTTTTGCTTGGTATTTATATGATAGACTTTAATTCTGGATCCCCTCAATTTTCCTTAGTTAATTGTAGTTCTATATCTTCCTTACCTAATTGTAGTTCTATATCTTCGCTCTGATAACTTTTTTACAGCTGTTCTTAGTTTTATCCAATCTTGAGCTTACTTTTGCTCTTGGTCAGATAAGTTCTTCGTATTTGTTTTCATATCTTGTTCAAAATGTCTTCTAAGGTTACATTACATATTTAGCAAGTCTTTGCTTTAAGCAAAGTGCATTGAACTCTAATCCTGAGCTTACTTGAGCTCTTGTTTGGATAAGTTCTTCGTCTACTTTTCATACCTGGTTCAAAATGTCCTCCTGGTTCACTTTATTCAGCAAATCTTCGCTTTAAGCCTACAAATGTAAAGACTTGATCAAAAAGTAACTTTATTTGCTATTACATCAGTTCTTGTTTTAAAATTCCCTATAAAATAGGCGCATATATGCTCCGTGGTCTCTTCTTCTCAGCTTTAAATAATGAAAGTCGGTTTTAAAGCAGTGCAAAATGATTTCTAAAGTTGATCACAAAAGTTCTTCGCCTAACAAAGCTCGAGCTTAGACTCATTTTCTGCTGCATGCAGATGCAGATCGTAATGCGTGTCCTCCATGTTCACTTACTTAAGCTCATGTTAAAAGCCTGAAGAAAATATTGAATTAACTCGAAATCAAATGCAATATTTAATGTATTTACAAGCCAAATTGCTGTACTTAGGACATTTCCAGCATTATCATTTGTTCACATTGCTTTTTAGCCATAAAATGCTCATTAATTATTTATATATTAACATAAATAAATAATACTATTACATATTAATTTATTACATGTTTAAAAGCTAAACAAATACAGATTAAATTGAGTGCTTGTGCGCGCTGATTTATTAAGATTTATTGTAAATGCTTTCGATTTCATTTATAATCACGAGTTGAGCCGAGTGTGTGTGTTTGTGTGTGTGCTTGTGTGTGTGTGTGTAGATAAGTACTTGTGCACGTAGACGCGGCCTGTTGTCAAATGAACCTGTCAAATTTGAACAAACACTCACTTTCTCTTTGGAGCTGCAGCTGGCGCTAGTCGAGCGTTGAGTGCGAGCACTCGAACTTGTAGGCAGGCACATGTTGTGTGCATCCTGTGCCAAACCAAATTACAATTTATTTATGTATATGCAACACCCACACACGGACTCGGACTCGGACATGCAACATGCAACATGTGGCACTGTGTGTGCCCTGGAGCCAAACTGATTTGTCTGCAAATCAGTAGGCAATAAGTCAAACGCCGCCGCCGCCAAAGTTCAAAATTATTTTCTATTTTTGCGCTTCCGTTGCAAGCAGAAATGGAGTGGGAGTAGAGGGGGGATATAGAGAGAGGGGTGGGGCAGACCCACAGCAGAGCTGGCCGCCCATTCAGCTCAGACAGTTGGCTGTCTATCATTTGCCTCACATTTTAGCCTTTCATTTTAGCCGCTGACGCAGACGCAGTTGCAGTTGCAGACGCAGTTGCAGACAATTGCAATCGTCGCTTTGTGGCAGCTTCCTGCTGCCTGCCACACAGAGCCGCCCTCAAAGGGGCCGCTCTTTCATTTGGCTTCGGATTTGCTAGTTTTCTTTCTATTTGGTTTCATGTCGCGTCTGGAATTTGTTTTTATGTTTCGCTTCCATTCATAAACACATGGCCCGGCTCATCCAATTTTTTTTCATAATTTGTTTCTGTTTTCTTTCATAAACTTGCCACATTCAGCGGTTGCATTTTGCCGACTATTTGCTAACTTATGCAATGGGCCACGTTTCGATTTGGTTTCGGTTTCTGGCAATGAGGAAGTTGCCTGTTGCCGCACTTTTGTGGGTGACTGTGGCAAATTGTTGCCTGATTATAGGGATGTTAACTGTTTATGCCACAACGCTGGCAGCAATTGTTTTTCCAGCCGATTGTTAACTGCGATTGACTTAAATGTGGCATAAACGATGGTCAGCTAACTGGGAAAATGGCTTGAACTAGTTGCCTATCGAAACGTTATGTAGACAATACCTAAAGCCATTCATAACTGCGGATGTTGCGGACAAATACTTTCGCCTGTTTAAGATATAATCAGCACAAACGTTTTTAGGGCTTTTTGGGTCTTGTTATTTAGAGCTTACCAAAGATCGTGACATCACTCGGAAAAAAGGGACAAGTAATCGATTTTTATCGAAATAGTTGAGCAAGTTAATTTGAATGTGCTCAGCTTCTCAGTTCTTCCGAATGTACACAAAAATGTTGAGTCTGTAATCGATATATATCGATCAGGGCAGAACGGAGAATGTTATCGACTATCTACAATAAATATAAGCTGCATATAGTATACGAAAGCCTGTTGAGCTCTTCAGTTCTTCTGAAGCTACTCAAAAATGATTAGTTCGTAATCAATATTTATCGAACAGGGCAAAACTGAGTAAGTTATCGATTAGCCAAAATAAACGTGAGCTGCATGTGGTTACATGCCAAACTCGAGGCCCTAGTTTATAGAAATCTTCCACATCTTTCAATGAAAAGTAAATTTCTTGATCGATATTTATCGAATTGTTGGCGTTTTTATCAAAATTGCAGCTGCAGTTGGCAATATCGTTTCAGCTAGTCCTCCTTCATACTCTGTGTATTAGGTAATCGGAGATGTCTTTCGCTCCTTGTTAGACAAAATGACACAGTGCTAATATGCCCTAGTTAATAGCTAAAGGGTATGCAAATTGAAATGGAAGCCATTGGCTTCAAGAGTTTCCACACCCAGGCGGCACGTCCTCGACCTTTCGACGCTCAGCTCCATTTTTGCTATTTTGCCGACAATTTTGTTTATTTTTGTGTTTTGCTTTAACAATAACAATAAAAGCTACGCCTGCGCAGCATTCGCAGGCACACTTACTCACTCAGTCAGTCAGTCAGTCAGTCAGTCAGTTAGTCAGTTAGTCGGGGAAACACTCAGACGCGGAGCCAAGCTAAACAATGCGGCCCAGGCGCGTGCTTCTGGCTGAGCAGCAGCCATTTGGCGTGGCCATAAAAAACAGGCAGCAGGCAGCTCGGGTAGGCGTTGCGCCTGCGCAGACAACAATGGCCAGGTCTGGGGTCTCGGATCTAGTACTAGACTATGCTGACTTTAAATAAATGCTTTGTCTGGCCGCCTGGCAGCTCTAATGAGTTTTGGCCCCCAATTGGTTTGCTCCCATCAAGTGGCCCGCCGAGACTTTCTGTTGATTTGTCAAGTCTCGGAGTCCGGAGCAAGTCCTAATTGTGTGTGGCATGTTTGCTTGAGCTCTGAACTCCTTGAGCCGCATCTTGGGTGTGTCCGCATATGAGAGCGAAAGTGTTTTCTGAGCTGGCCAACAAGCGGACCGCTGCTGCTGCCGCCAGCAAATCCTGCAATGAATAATTTAGTCATTTCATGCAAACGCAAAAAACTGACTGAACTTTTTGTCGAAGCATTTAAGCCGCAGGAGTTGCGACCACCCAAACTACAACAACAGCAACAACAGCAGCTACTTTGGCGGCGACTCCAACTCCAACTCCAGCTCCAGCTCCGACTGGCAGCGAGTTGGCGACGCTGTCTTGGCGGCAAATTCATCACATGAGTTCCCGTGGCGATGGCGACGGTGGCGCTAAATCGTGTGTGAATGGCTTGACGAACTGCAGCCGCCGTCGCAGTCGCAGCCGCAGCCAGCCGGGCCCCAAACTGCTGCACAGTGGTTCAAGGCATGTCAAAAACTGGGCAAATTTTTAATTATAGCCATTAAAGCGGCTTCTAGCATTTAACCAGCCAGAACTTTGACAAAATAATCCAATATGTTTTTATGGTTTTTTTTTTCCACATTTAAAAATTCATACCAAAAACTGAAAATTTGAGTAGAAAAAAACGTTTAAAACCCAACATTCAAATATAGTTTTTATATATTTCTGTTATTAGAATGAGAAAATAATTATTTATTTTTAGAAGAAACGCTTAAAACCTAGAATTCAAATATGGGCATTATTCTGAACTTTATTTCGTCCTTCGAAAAACTGAAAATTTAAGCAAAACAAAACATTTAAAGCTTACAATTAAAAAATAGTATTGAATTTTATTCTGTGAATAATATGGGAATATCTTAATGTCATGAACATTTTTAATTTGCAATATAATTTATTTCTGTTGTTTTTAGGGGAATTTTTAATGTCAAAAATTCATTCCACTCCACTCAAAATCTCTTCAATTCCTGGAAACTTCGACAAGTTAAAATTCCTTCATAGTTGTTGCTCCCTATAAAATTCCAAATCTTATAACATTGTCAAGACCTGGTTGATTTCCATAAGAAAATCCAGTTTGGCCTTGATTTGTGCTGTAAATAAATTTTACTATATTTAAATACGAAAAACTATAATTCTTTTTTAAATTCTTTTTTCCATCTAAACTTTTAAAGAGCACAATCTGTTTTCTTTTGCAATTTATTAACTTAAATTTGCATTTTGAATTGATTTCTGACAGCGATAAGAGGGGCTTAATCGATTGCCAAATATTTGGGACACTGTGCAGCTAAATGGTCGAATCTGACGCAGACGCTGACTCGAGCTGAGCTTGAGCTGGGAGCCTGGGTCTGAATGTGACCATTATGGTGACCAATTAGTCATTCGGCGCTGGTTTTGCTTGTCATCTATCGGAGGGTTTGGCCACAAGACAAACATGCAGCATGTAATTTGTTGGTCAATTAAAAGCGCCGCTTACAAGCATCAACATGTCTCGGCCATTTATGTGACTTTCGCAACGTGTTGGCAGCCCGGGCCGGGCACGCCGGGCAAGCCGGGCAGGCCGGGCAAGCCGGGCAGGCCGGGCAGCATCAGCTGAATGAGAGCGAGTCAGTCGCTGGGGTCGCTGTCGGACGTTGGGGTCGCCAATTCTGGAGGAGCACTAAAATGCGGAAATTGGCAACAGCTGGCGCTCACTTTCAAGTGGCGAGTGGCAACTACTTCTTTGTGGTTCTGCCTTGTCAACGCTAATGGCCATATGCAAAAAATAAAAATAATGAGACGCAACTGCAGCAGCAGAGGCAACTGTGATTTGTTGTTGTTGTTGCTGGCGGCACTTTCTACAGACAACACTGTCCCAAAATAAGCAGCCCATGCTGCACTCACAAATATATATACATGTTGTGTATATATAATTTTTCTTTTTATTTCTTTGGCTTTGGTTTTTCGGCCACAAATCCTAAAATGGCATGCCGCGACATGTGCGACCGACTTAGCCAGCAGAGACAAGGTGACATGGCCACGACGACGACGGCGACAACATCGCAGCTGCTCCAAGTTGGAGTTGGAGTTGGAGTTGGATTTGGTGTCTCTGTGCAGCCAAGCATGGCAGATGCGTCCTCTGTGCCTCTTCTGGCCTATGCCAAATAAATCTCAAAATATAAATAATAATAAGCACAAGCGAGGTGCGTTTTGTGAGTTCTACAGATCTGTGCTTTGAGATACATATATCTCGTTTTAAGCGTATTGAACTTCGTAATGTAAGATATGGGTATAGGGTATAGATATAGTTATTGGGTATAAATATAGGCATAGGGTATAAACGTGGATATAGGGTATACGATATAGGTATAGGGTATAGATAGAGATGGAGATGTAGATGTAGGTATAGGTATGGGTATAGGGTGTAGATGTAGGGAATAGGTCTTCACTTTTGATCGAATTATATTTGGATATATAATTTGTATAGTATAAATATTTGGCAATAAGCCGAACAGCTCTTGGATAATTCCTTGAACGTGACATTTGGACCGAAAATGCAAAGTCCCGAAATCTTAAATCTTATAAATCCTTTTAGAATTGTAATCTGAGTTAGAAAAGGCAACATTTTTTCATTTGAATTCCGATTTGGAAAATATATTGATGAGTATGCAGAAATATTCTACTCAATATGTTATAAATGTTAATTCTTAGATATACTTAGATATATACTACTAGATATATGTTACTTTTTTAAATATGTTGATCCATCTATCCCTTAGCCCTTATGTTGAGTTTTTAATTGAAGAATTGCTTGGCTAGTTCCTCTTTTTGAATGCTTTAATGAAAACACAATTCATTTCGCTTTTCTCTTAGCCAAACAAGGACAGAATATATATATAAAGGAAATTCTTTTTTCTTCATTAAATTTCAAATCTCCTCGAGAGAAATTGATCAGAGTGGCCCCATCTATCGACATGATAATAATATATGTTGCACCCTCGCAATTTATATATGCCAATTGCCGTATATTTTGTGTCGCCTTTTTTTGATGCCCAATTTGGCAATTTGGCGACGAGCTTAGCGTCATTTGTGGGTCATGCGGTCTTTGGGAATGGAGACTGGCGCCCGCGAGACGTTCGTCGATTGAAATTCATATCTATTTCCCTGCCCCCTCTCACACTCAGTGAATGCAGTCCAAATGAAAGGGGTAAGAGTGGGAGGGGGGAAGGGGTGTTCGTCTATGCAATCGACGAGCATCCGATTTTGATCATTCAATTAAAATATTTAATGGCCAAAGGGGGCCACCGGCTCCAGCTCTAGCTCCAGCTCCAGCTCGAGCGCTCAGTCTTTGTCTCTGGCTCTGGCTCTGGCTCTGGCAGTAAATAAACCTTGAAACAGAAAAGCGACGCCAGTTGAATTGATTGATCAAAGCGCTGCATAAAAAATATAAAAAAATTGAAACGATCAACGTATAAAAATTAAAGTGCGATGCACATGTGCAACACTTTGCACTTCCTCATGGCTATGACTGTGCCCAGGGAGGGGCTGGCTGTGGTGCCTGAGTGGCAAGCAGGAGGCAGGGGGGGGGGGGTTGGCTGGAGGGGGCGGCCATGGAATTTTGCGCCGTTGTGCATCGGAATGCGAAATTAATGAAATCACATGCAGACAACTGGCAAAAAAAAACTAAAATAAAAGCCCGCAGATGACGATGAGGTGGCCCAGGCGCAGACCAGGCGCAGACCCGACCAAGACCAGGCTGTCGTTGACAGTGATTAATGTTGACGTTGTCAGGCTGAGCAAAAAACAACAACAACAACAACAGCAGGAACAACAACAGCTGCTGCTGCTGCAGAACACACAAAGAAAACACTTAAAGCCCAATATTATCGACACATTTGTTAAGGTTCTGTGTCCAAACTGAAACCCTCGAAAGCGATTAAGATCTTCTGTTTGGCCAACACTTTTCCTTAAGGCCCAACCCCGCCGACTTGTTAAAAAGCGAAAGATGTTCTTCTTAAGAATAACGAAAGTAGCTTAAGTCAACAATCCAAACGAAAAGGAATGTTAAAAGGTTTTCAAGCGCACAAAAAAAAGAAGAAGAGTAAAAAAAAGAACACATAAAAAAAGCGCAGCTCGAAATGCGCTTAAAACAAAAGTAAAAGCCGTGTCAGATCTTTCGAAATGTTGTCGCCTTTTTGTTGTGCTGGGCGAGAACAAACACAGTAAGTCGACTTAAGTGGACACATTATGTGGGAGATATTTATTAAATATGCTCGGCCAACAGATAAAAGTTTATGATTTACGATAAGCGAGATAATATCAAAATGTTTTTTACATGAGAGTGCCCTAAAAATTGCCTTAAATTGTTGTTCTTGGAAAGGAAAGATAAGGTATTTGATAGAGGTCTATCAAGTCGATGTGAATTAAGAGATTTTTTATCATATTTTTGATAAATCTTACGAGTCTATAGAAAGCATTTTCTGATTTGTGATAACAGTTTTCTCCGAACTATATCTTTTAAAATCTATAGAGTCGATGTAAGTGAACAGATTATTAATCATATTTTTTCAAATATCCTAGGATTCTATATAAAGCAATTCTCATATACATATATTTTTTGATAAATTTCTCTGACCTATAGTAAACATTTCCTAAATAGTAAAATTCTCTGAACTATATCTTTCAATATCTATAGAGTTAATAATAAATAATCCGATTATTTCTAATATTTTTAAAAATCTTATGTAGCAAAACAATCTATAGGAAACATTTCCCATATACTTTTTATTAGTCATAAAATTGCTGATAGATTGATTGTAAAGTTATCCGAACTAAAGGATATCCGAACTAAAGGATACATTTTCTATATGCATATATAAGGGATCAAAATTTCTGAAAGATTATCTTTTGAAATCTATAAACACGACGCAAATGAAAAGATTCTTTATTATATTACCCAAAAATCCTACATGTGGGAATGGGAATCATATCCCACATACATATGAATATATTAAAATTTCTGACAAAATTAAAGTAACATTCTCTAAACTATAGGAAACTTTTCCCATATACATTTTGATAAATATAATTTTTGGAATATTTATTGTAAAATTCTCTGAAGAACGTATTTTTATTAAATATTATTTCAACTATTTTTGGGACATTAAACAGCTCAAAATTGTTATATTTTATTTGTATATAGCCAAAAAATGATAAAATTTGGTGAAAGCACTTAAAATTGTATAAAACTTACTCACATCTCTTTATTCAGACCTGATGCTTGAGCAATTTCAAGCAGAAACATAATTTCCCAATCATTTCACTAATTTAATGAACCACTTGACTGAGCTTTGTCTGACCTTAAGAAAAGCTGCAGCAGCAATAAAAACAACAACAACAACAACAAACGTGACGCATGCGCAGCAACAACAAAAAGTATCTCAGGCATTATTTAAATTGTGTATCTTGAAGCGAATCAGATTTAAATTACAGAGCTGTGAACATTCTTCATTTGCCCTTTTGTTTTCTGTGCAGCAGACGGAGAGAAATATTTGCTGTTCATAAGCAGAAATTCGAATACGCAAATTCAATGCGAATGCAAAGGTAGCCGAAAGGTAGCTAACAAAATATCCCATTACTGCCCGGCTAAAAAAAAAATAAAAGAAACGGATACGATTTCATTATACAATATCCAGGCGCAGCTTAAAGACGCAACGTTTACGAAATGTTCGAGAAAACAGTCCAAAAGACAAACAGCAGGCGGCGGTGGTCCGAGGGTTTTGCTGGCGGGGCTAGGGGTGGATAGAGAGGAGGGGTGCAGAGGGGTAGGCGGGCAGAGGGGTAGACTCGGCATTCAGCTGATGTTTCCGCAAAAAGTCAAGTCGCAAATGCTCGTTCCACAGTGGCCACATCAAATTTGTTTCATTAGCCGCGTGAAATGGCCTTTTGTGGCCTGTCTCTCCCCTCCCCGCTCTCTCTCTCTCTCTCCCTCTCGCTCTCTCTACTGTTTTTGCTGGCGCCCTCCCTCTGGCTGTTTTGGCCAGGAAGGCAGCTTGGCCAACAAATTTGCCGCATGGTGTGCATAATTTTTCATAATTTGCGTGGGCGCATTTGCATTAGCGACCGACTGACTTCCTTACAGCTGTCAAGCCACACACACACACACACACACACACACACACACACACACACACACACACACACACACACACACACACACTCACACACACACACATACAGTCGCTCGCATACCACTTGATGTACTGTGGTGCCACGCCCACGCTATTGTCAGTCTAGCGGTTTTTGGTGTTTTTTTCAATTAAAGCCATCATAGATTGCAAATCAAATCGATTGCAGCGCATTTAACGCCTGTCACATTACTTTCGGTACGTACTGTTACGCAAGCAGTGCGCGCGCATGCGTTGCTGACTCTTTTTTCTGTTAGCCGTTTTCCCGCTGGCAGCTGTGCGCTCGCAAACAGTAGCCAACTCCGAAATGGATTTCTTTTCTTTTCTTGCCGTAATTGCACTTTTACTTTATGCATTTCTCTCTCTGCAATTTGGCACAATTTTGCGCTTCAATTCTTCAGCTGCTTCTTTTGTCCGAGTGGGCCACTAAATTATAGTGCTCACTGTGGCTATTTCATTGTGAGTGTGTGTGTGTCTGTGTCTGTGTGGGTTTATTTGGCCAATAATCGAGCCGTGTCGTTTTCGGCCTGGCTGGCTAATGGGCACGCGGCCAAGCACGAAATGTCAGCACTTTGTCTTATTTAAATATGGCCAGGCACAATTCACAGTAGACAACAGCCGACTTCTGTCCAACTCCAACTCCAACTTCTCATATGTCGGACATAACTCATGTGTGGGTGTGTGGGTGGTCTTTCACTTCAAATTAGTTATGGACACGTCACGGCATAGTCTCTGGTCTCTGTGGAAAGTTTTGACGGTTGAGTGAAAGAGCGCTTGGCCAAAATCAGACCAGCATTTTTGAGACAATAATTTATATACCAAAGTAGAATACTTGGATAGATATAGAACAGCTATAAACAATATCCAAAGAGGTAGTAAGATTAGGGTTAAGAGAGTGTACTTCTTGGTAAAGGTCTTCTGATGTGTGTGTGATGGTATAAATCAAAGATAAAAATATATTCAAAAGATATAAATGTGAGAATTTATTGTAACATTCTTTAGAGTGATAAAGAAAAAGGGAGAGAGACAGGTAGATAGTTAAAGAAAGAGAGAGATAGAGGATGAAGTCAAGAGAAAGAGAGAGAGAGGCAGAGGAAGAATTTTAAATTTATCGTTATCGGAAGAAAACTTCAGATAACAATAGCTTCATTAATCGAACTTAACTGAGACTGGTTATCGATAACTCAGCTAAAGATAAAGACTGCCTAGTTCCAGGTCTCCAGACAACAATCCCATTGAAGGTTCTCTCTGCTTATGATAAGAGCGTTTGTTTGCTTTGTGTATATTCTTGATTGTCCTGTCTGCTACTCATCTCTTATTTAAGAAGCTGCACACACTTGTCACCTGTGAAAGCGGGGGAAGTCCACTCAGTGAGTCGCGTGTCTAATTTATGATTATGACCTTTCGCTTGATGTGCATCGCCTTGGGCTGCTTTAATTATTTAGAATGCTAAACACCTCAATTAAACAGATTGCGTCCTTCCGTGCGTGCCGAAAGGATATGCCGCCCGTCGGGCAATTGAAATGTGCCCCGTCAGCCAACCCCGAAAAGCGTCTGTGCTCGGTAATAATGCATGCATGGACACACCTCAAAGATACCAACCCCCCCCCCCCCCCTCTCTCTCTTTTGAAGGGGCATACTCGGAGAGCTGGCCCAGTGCACGAGTGCGCCAATTTCGTGTCGAAGGCGCGCCCAAAAGCACGCAACAGTTTTTTGTTTATAGATGTGTGAGTGTGCCCAGCATCTACGGGACAACCCTTACCCTCAGCCGATGTCAGCCTTTGTGAATCGGATACGTGCCACACACTCGGTTTGCTTTCTGTGTTCGAGTTGAATAAACCCAAGCGGACAGCTGTTCCAGATGGAACAATATTTTGATGAACTTTAAGCATCCTCCCCTCGCTGTAGTTTTCGATGAACTTAAAGCCACCCTCGCGGAGTTGATTGCGCATATTAAAGCCGCCGCTTATCATGGGAAATCTATTGCGCCACTTTCACCGCACAACTTGCATCAATTAAGAGTCGAGAGTGTGAATAGCCGAGGCAGTAAATCAACAGCTCAGCTGAAAGTCGACTATTACCCTACATAATCGAGGGGAACAAACGGTGCAACCCCTAAAGTCGACAATGCGGCGCCGTTGCGAGGCGCTCATAATGAGCACAATGCACAAATGTACACACACACACACACACACACACAATGCATCTGTCAGATACGCGCATCTGTGCGTTACAAGTGCCTGGCGCACCCTCAAGTGCAGCGCGTAGACAAAATGCTGGGGCACAAAATGATAATGCGAATGATATATGCATATAGCCATAAATTATATAAAGGATCATATATGCCAAACATGCATATGCCTTTACAATTCTCAAGTGGTGCTAGCAGCAATTCAAATGATTATAAAATAAAAGTTATCAATGTTATTTTTATTATAACAATTTGATACCTATTAATTTTGAGGAGATATAAGGCGTATAAAGCCTGCTTCCGCTAGCGAAAAACCTTTTCATTATCTAAAAATTCTGTTTAGATAGGAATTATTTGGAATTAAGTAAAGTGAGCTTATCATTTTCCGAGGTACTTTTTTACATTTTACACCTGACAGCTGTGAACAAAAAAACGAACAAGTTTTACTTATCAATAAAATAGCTATATATGCGAATAAATTATATATGCTATAAAAAGTGCAGTTCTCAGTTCCGGACGTAGTGTTTGCAGGCAAAGTGACATTGAGCTCGATTGAACAGTAAAAGAATATGCGAAATAAGTTTAGAAATATAAATATTTGTGAAATCTTAAAAGAAATACTGAAATTTAGGAAAGTATTTGGTCTTAATAACAGTGTAGAGTGCTCTCTCAAGCGTTCGGTTTGCCTCGGCTGAATGCATTGTGTGTCACATCGGACCCTGGCTGCCTGCACAGTTAGTCCAACCCTGGCTTGTGGGTGGAAGGGGTTGGCAGCTAGAGCAACAAGACAAACGGCGGGGCAGTTGAACTGCGCGCTCGACCCTCACTGCATGCGCATGCACTCAGTCGAATTGTCTCCGTCTCACTCACACTTGCACACGTCGGACCTGACGGCGCACCGCACTCACCCACACAAAGGCGTGCGGGTCGCTCTCTCTACTCTCTTCTGCGCTCTCTCTCTCTCTCTCTCTTTTGAGCGCCACGCTTAACGACTGTTTCATTTTTGAATTCAGTTTCGGTTTCAGTTTCGGTTTTTGTTTTGTCAATTTTCAGTTTTCAGTCACACGTTGACCGGTGCGAGTCGATAACGAATCCGACAGACACACAAAAAGCAGAATTTACGAAAAACTCAAAACTCGAAAAAAACGCAATTCACAACAAATTATTTTCGCTTTGTGTAAACAACGAAAACGCGACGCGGTGGTTGTTATTGTTATTCTAGCTGTTGTTGTTGTGTTGTGTGCAGCGATGCATTTAAATGTGTGTTTAGTTGTTGCTTAAGGAAATCGACACACACACACGCACGCACGCATACAGCTAGCTTCCGTTGTGCACCAATTGCGGGCGCGCCCCCCTCCGGTCTGCGCTGCCTTCTGCTTCGTTTCTGTTTACTGTAAATGTTTGGCAACATTTGTTGTACCAAAAGCCGAAGCCCAAATAACCGAAGCCGTAACCGAAACGAGGTCAATGCATTTGTAATTGCTGATAACGAAAAGTGCACAAAAACTAACGAATAAAGTGAGTGAGCAAGAGAGAGACAGAATATTGTTAAGTTCAAAGTTAAGTGGAGTCCCCCCCGTCGACCAATCGCCCCCTTTAAAAATCATAAATAAGTAAATAAGAAAAAATTTTCCACTTGAGCGAGCGCAACTGAAATGCATTTATTAACTGCCGCCGGGCTGCATCTGTTACTGTATCTGTATCTCAGCCAGTGCGCTGTATCTGTATCTGAAGACCATAATTGCATGCCATAAAAACTTCAGACTCGCGTCTTATCAGTGGCAACTCTGGCTGTGGCTCTGGCTGCTGCTCTGGCTTGCTGCAGTAGCTGCATTTTTTTAATCAGACTTCCACTTGAACTATTTCTGTTTTCACTTATTGAAGTTTATTGGATTAGCGTGCATTAAACTTGGCTATCTGGAATTTGCGGGCTTTGTAACGGGCAGGTGAGTGCCACAGATGTTGGCAACAATGTTGCCCCGGCTATTGCACTTGGCCATGACAACATGTTGTCTTTACGGATTTACAATGCGTATATACGCACACACCCACACACACAGATGTTGCCAGTGTGTTTTTGTCAGGGGGCATTGACTCTCTCTTAGTACACCCTACAAATGTGTCACTGGAAATCGCTGCACCCGCATGCAGCATGCCACATGTCTGGGGACACCCTTTTCCACAATCACAGCTGGCGAACTGCGCTCCGTTTAAACAAAAAGTTCAATTGGAATTGAAAACCAACAGAAATGCATAAATTAAACAAGGGAAAGAACAAGAACAGAGCGGTATATTGGGGGCAAGACAAAGCAAATATTTTTTTAATTAAGCAAATTTAGAGTTTGAAGACAGTTTCATTCATGTTCGTCATACGCCATAAACGCTGATAAGCCCACTAAATGATTCGCATGGCAATAACTTTTGTTTCGAAAAACATGAATCATGCCAACTGCATGCATATGATATGATATGTGGTTATAGCATAATAAACTGCAAAGTTGACAATGGAGAGAGATGAGTAACCTTTAAGGCCCAGAGACATTCCCTAACTTATAATCTTAGTCAACTTTACAAAGTGTGCCAAAGCTCTTGCTCTAGTTAGGATTAATAATAATAATAATAATATTCTGTTATGGGATCGCATTAGATAAATTATTGCAATTTTCACCTGCTTACCTGGGCTTAGCTTTGTAAAGAATAGCCAGAGCTTTAGATTTGTGTGCTTGGTTTTGTTTGAAGAAAGGCGTTATATGATATTGAGCACAAGTTCGAGTCGCTGCCAACCGCAGGGCAGGTAAACAAACACGCCAGACATTCAGATATGTTTACATATATTTACCTGTGTGTGTGTGTGTTGAGTATTTATTTATAAAACCCACATGTTGATCCATAGTTCGTTTAGCCACAGTACGTGACCGCAAAATTGCATACACAATTTCAATAAGCAACGACCTAACAGTAAAGAGACTTAAATAAAACCTTTGCCAACTCATAAATATATTTAAGAACTACCTTAAAAATAAGCTTCAGGCGTATTATTCACTGGAAGAAGGGTAAACGCGTTAATAAGACTTCAGGTGCTATCCCCAACAGCAATATATATAAGATTCCATAAAAATACAAAAATTAGAACCTGCAAAAAAGAGGTTGCCGGGTTCAAACCCCGGGATATCTTTGCACATTCATGTTATCTAGCTGTCAAACACATTGGCAATTTCCTCTGAATGCGTTTTTAGAAAGCTTAATGCAAATTAAGAAATTAGAACCAGCAAGAAAGAGGTTGCCGGTTCAAACCTACGAAAATCTTGGCACATTCATATTTTTTAACTGTCAAACTCATTGATAAACTGCTATGAATAAGTTTATAGACAGCTGGCAATTCGTTTGGAGAGTACAGTGTACTTGAGCCCGATTGGTTTGTCCCATGGCAGGCAATTAGTATTGATCTGCTAGATCTATGAATAACTGTTAATTGAACTGGCGGCTGTGTCATAAATATGCAATATCATAGAATCGATCGACATTTGACTAGAACTATATATAACTAAAGATATTATGCGGGCGTTGACTGCCGCCGACTGTGAATTGGGTCAATAGTTGTTCTCGTCGTCATCGTCGTCGTCGTTGACGTTGTTCTCTTTGTTGTTGCTATCGCTGTGAACTATTTTGCAAATCAAATTGTGCTTAAAAGGGAGGACAGATAAAGAATGGAGCTAAACTAGAGCTCTAGAGCTATAAAGCTGCAGAGTTCAATGCACGCCAGCTGTAAATGGCTACAAAGATTTATTTTGATTGCCAGCTCTTTCACTTTACGTGGCTCAAATCATTTTTTGGCAACTGCCAATTCTGCCAGACTGTAGAGGTTTTTCTTAAGGCTTGTCTTCAGCCAGCACTGACAGCTTCAATGGAACTGCACTGCCCACAAGCTGCGCATAATAATAACCCTGAAAGTTTACTGACTTCCGTTCGCCTCGAAGAGAAGACACAACAAAGCATCTGAGTATCGAATCGTATCCAAGCGAAGCTGCCAGGCTGTAGGCAGGCAGAGTAGGCAGTGCCAGTGGCACTTGGCTACAAAGAATGCCAGGCAGTTTTCTGGCCAGATAAAAATCTCTGGACACACACACACACCACACCACAACACACACCTACAGAGGACGCGTGTTTGTGTGTAGGTGGCGCTAGCTGCAGTCAAAGCAGGAGCAGAAGCCGAAGGCGTCGTCTTCGTTAAGGCAACTTGTAGGCAATGTTGTTGCTGTGTCTTTTGTGTCGTCTGCAATTTGTTGTAGCTGGTAAGGTGCAACTTGCAACTGGCAACCGGCAACTGGCAACTTGCAACTGGCGTGTTAACAACCGTTGCTACGGTTTGGCGAACGGTGTTAAGTGAAATGTTGCCACTCGCACGTTGCGACAGCTTCAACTGCCATGACATGACAGCAGAAAACTCCATGACAATGTTGCCCTCAGCTACGTTCCCTTCCCTTGCACCTGCCACGGTGCTTAACCCTCACTTGCTGTGTATTTATCTTAATTAGACGGACTCGAGACCATTCGACTGCAACTGAAAGTCAAGGCTTGAGACTTTCAGTCCCAATGCACTGCTACTATCTTAAGTTAACCGAGTAGCTAGCAAATCTGTCTAGATATATTAGTACAAAGTAAATCGTTGCGATAACTAAAACAATTTCATTCAAAAGTTATTAATTGATAAATGATTTAAGAACTCTTAAGCTATTCATATTTAAAATAATTAATATATATATTAATATAGTTCAAATCGTATGAAATACACCCACAATTAATTGAAAGTTTCATTAACTTTATTTTATATTTTATTATTAAATATTTAACAATATTCACACACCGGAAGTACGCCATTTCCTTATTCGTGAATAATCGATAAATATTTCTTGATTTGCAATCGAACATTTTTAAGGATTTATTCTCCATTTGTCACGCCATATCTAAGCTAAGGCTATCAATATTTTCGGCGCTTTTTTTTTTTCGATAATCTGCCAGACAAATGTCTGGGCCCGGTCTGCTCTGCTATTGCCTGTTGGAGGTGCTTAGAGCTAGCTGTAAATGCCTATCGCTTGCATTCCAATGCACAATTTACCGTCTCTTAACGTTTTTCTCTCTCTATTTTTTTAAGGTTTTTTTTTTTGGTTTTTTTTTGTCGTTTTGCTTGTCGCTTTTCATTTTGTCTGCGCCGGCGAGTGATTTTTTTTCTTGCCAGTCCTCGACATAATTTACGTGATCATTGCGCGTCGATAACAAGAAATTATCGACGCGCTTGCGCACGAATCCGAATCCGACGTCGTCGTCGTCGTCGTCGTCGTCGTCGTCGTCGTCGCCGCGGCCACCGACGCATTGGCAATCGATGTCGATGTCGATGGCGTCCAATCGTCGATAGCTGTAAAATGCTTGGCTTGTCGTTAGCTGCGATTTTACTCTTTGTATTTCATAGAATACCCTGGAATCAGGAGAGTGTAAGATGGGTGGCATGTGCTTGTAATAGAAAATTGTGAGAAAAAAAGAAGTTATATGTATTTGGAAAAGCGAATATATGTAGAGACTTTTATATATATGATTTTGGTCTGCAAGAACTCCAGTCAGAACTAGAGAGACTATGAAAAGTAATGGGAGAAGAGAGAGTATAAAGAGAATTGTATAAATTATTGGTTTGGGGGGCCTTTAATCAGAAGTAGAAGAACGACGAGAATTTATATGTAATTGGAAAATGATGGGTATATAGAGATATGTATACATTTGTGATCTGTGGGAACTTCCGGAACTTCTAGAGAGAGTGTACATAGTAGGACCTGTAATCAGAACAATCCGAAACTACGAAAATTAATACATGTAATCGGAAAGAGAGAGTTTAGAGAGTTATGTGTACATTTTTGGCCTGTGGGACCTTATATCAGAGCTAGAAAGACTAAAAAATGTTATATATAATTGGAAAAGGGAGGGTATATATGCCTATACATAAAGATACATTTTTGGTGTGTATGGCTTTCAATCAGAATTAAAGAGACTACGAAAAGGCATTTGTAATTGGGGAGAGAGAGAGTTAATCGAGATATGTATACATTTTTGGTCTCTCGGACCTTTAAACAGAAGAAGATGGACTGCATTCAACAATTGTCTACTTCCGGCTTCTACAAATAAACACTTTTTTCGACGCTATTGAAAGACTTGAGACAAGCTAGATGTATTTTAATGTAATATCTACTGTTTATTGTTTATAAATGTTTATGGTTTGAGACATGTTGAAGAATTATTAAGGAAATAAGAATATCCTAATGAGGTTCAAATAATGCTCTAACTTTACCTAGAAGTTCTTCAAATTAAATAAGTTCGTTATAAAACTTTTTCCCTCCCGCTTGTACAGAGTATCTGGATAGTCTGGATTCTACCCTGGCGCATTCTTAGCTGTGTGTGTGTGTATGTTTTTTCTTGTTGCTTCGTTTCTAATTGTTGCGCGCGTTTGTGAAATTTATTGCGTTTCGCTTAATTTTAGTTGTTTTTATTTATTTTTTTTTTTATTTTTTTTTTTATTTTTTGTGATTTTTGTTCGGGCTACGTAACGCCATGAACTGCAGTTGGAGCTTTGCGGCTTACAACTTCATTTGGCCTGGTTGGTGGGTTTTTGGCCTGGTTGCTCGATTTGGTAGCCGCGATATGGCGACGCGAAAAGCGAAATTCATTTTTATGTTAATGGCTTTTGGCGCTGGCCAGCGACACGCGCGTCTCGTGAAAGGAAAAGCACCGCGCTACGTGCATTTGCGCATTTTCTTTCCTCCAATCTTGTTTCACTCATTTTCGGTTAAAGGTTTTCATTTAACAGTTAAGAGTCGCAACGCCCCCGCTTATAGCACTTCCTGCTGGCGCATTGCTGCCGCATGACATCCAGCCAGAACAAGAAGAACAAGAGAAAAAACAGCTGTGTTTGGCCTGGCCTAAAGTACGCTGAACCACGCGGCTTGCCAACTGCCTGAGAATTATGACAGCGTACCCCGAAAAAAAAACAAAACCAAAACCAAAACAAGCTGCCTGGCATTGATGATTGGTCAGTCGAAGTCGAAGTCAAAGTCTCCGCTCGGGACTCTGAGTCACTTTTGCACGGGCTGCATTAAGCATGCATCATATTTAATCTCTGGACGCCGACTCCTGCCTCGAGCGTGTGAATATAAACGACAAAAATTGTGCAGTAAATTGATATCTTGTTAATCTTGTTGCTGCTATTGTTGTTGCTGTTGTGTTTGTTGTTTCTGCTCTTGTTTGTTGTTGCTGCCTGTCCGGCCGGAGCGATAAACATCCGCACAATTTTTGGAATCGAATCTGCTGAGAAATTGCCAACTCTGCGTTTTCAACAGGAAGCTACCAAGAACATGTTTACGCACAACTTGAGAGATGGGATAAATATATATATAAATATATATATGTATATGATTGAGGAGTTGAAGATTTATTGGTTCCGCCTACAGACCTTAAAAGACCCTACTCAAAAGTAAATATTTAGCGAAATATTAATACAAAGTCGAGAGTTCAATAAAGTAAGAATTATAGACTTAGGTGCATAGTTCAAGTTCGTTTCCGGAATAAAATATATATATACATATATCATGCTCAGCAAACTTCAAATTCTAAAAACTAAGCAAAAACTTATAAAATGTACCTTAAATCTTTGCCTGCAACAGACTTACTTTAAATACTTTAATTTAATAACATGTTTTATGCTAATTATCTTTCGAGTCAACTCCATACCCCTTACGCTCAGTGTACATAAATTATTAATGATATCACAAAAAGTTGCCCTCAAATTTATGGCTGGTGCTTTGATTGTCGCACAACGCCTGTAATTCCCATAAAGTTCATGCCCTGATATCAACGCAAACATTGCGCAACATTTACACTTGGCAGAAATGAAAAGAAAATAAATAAATAAATAAATTGAACCAGTTCCGTAATCCCTGATTTCGGTATCAGGTATTTCAGCGACTCGATTGCATTTTCAATGCCAACAAAATTAAATGCAGCCTGCGAAAACTTGGCGTGGCACCTGCAACATTGACAACAGCAACAAAAATAACAACTGCAACAACAAGCGCCTTATCACGAATTGGTGGGCGTGGCTGGCAAGTGCGCGCTAATGGCCTGGCAATAACAACAACTAATGACTAAATTTCACATGCCACAGCCCAAAAAGCAGCAACTGTTGCTGGCGGGTAGGAAGCAAACGTTAATTTAATTTAATCACGTTTTCTTTAGCTGCTGCGACAAACAATGCAACAACAACAACAAGAGCAGCAGCAGCGGCAACACGTTGCCAGTTCAAAGGTTAAGTGAGTGAGCGCATTTGACTGGAGGCGACACACCCCAAAAATGGGCAACATTTGCCACAACACGGGGCACGGGGCGTATCAGTTGAACGCATCAGCAACAGTTGTTGTTGCTGTTGTCGCTGGTTGCAGGTTGCAGGTTTGCTCGTGGCATAAACGCCAATTATGTGCAACATGCATGTGTGCCGTGCCACAGCGAGACCAGAGCGTGGCATGTTTTTGGCAATTTTTCATTTCCTGGCCAGGAAAAGACTTTGCAAACTGGCGGAAAAACTAGCCGAGCTCAGCTTTTGTGCAGGTTGCTCGAGTGGGTGAGAGCCCGGGCAGATGCTAGTCCGCCGATAAGCCGTGCCAAATGTGCAACAAGCGTGCCCCAAGCTGGCCAAGCGTCAGGTGTGTACAGCGAGGGGAGGGGATTGTTGAGCTGGTTGCCAGCGAGTTACGCGAGCCTGTTGCATGCAGCCTTGGCAGCCAGCCTTGGTCACATTAGAATGACAGCAGCCGCAGCCATTGTCATTTCTCATGCAGCAGCAGCAGCAGCAGAAACTGGTAACTGGTTGCTTGCAACAGCCGCTGTGGCATGCAAATTGCCGTAAATTGAATTTGTCTGATTACGTTTGCGCCCGGCGCGGCGCGGAATAATCGATTGTCTCTCTGCCACAAGATGCGCTAGCCTAGCATCAATATTTGCTTAGCCACAGCCACAGGATGCGGTCGAGCCAGCAGAAGAAGTTGAAAAATAAAAATGAAAAATTGTGCCAACTGCATGGCAGACAGCCGAACAGACAGACAGAGCGACAAACAGACGGACAGACAGTCAGATAAATGATTGCATTCGAATTGCATTTCGATGATTGCGAAATTGCGTTCCGTTTGGGGGCCACGCAGCGAAAATTATGAACATCTTGTGGCCAGAGCAATGGAAATGCTTAATGGAGATTATAGAGCACAGCAAGGGCGAAAGAGAGAGAGGGGAAGAGAGGGGGCGAGAGAGAGGGTGAAGGAGAGGCAGATGCTGCCACAAGGATAGCCATCAGTCTGTAGTCTAAAGCCTGTGCATAACTACATTATTCAATGGAATCAATTCTACTATCCCAAGCTACAGCTGGAACCTTGCCTTGAAAATAAAACCATTACGAAGAACTTCAATTAGGCGAAAATGCAGAAAAATCAAAGAAAATCAAAGAAAATCAATCAGGAAAACAATATCGTATACTTGTAGATAAATATATTTAAGTGTATGTTATTTTATTTAATAGTTATAGAATTCAAATTGACTTTGCGGCTTAAAGGACATTATTTAATATAGAAACACATTTAAGCTCTTGTTAAGCTTTTATAGCAAAAGCTTCGTGGTTCAGCTTTTACAGGAAAAGCTGTATATACTTTTTCCAAATCATAAAATCTTTTAAAACCATATTTATAAATTTCATCAAGCAGCTTAAAAGCTCTTCAAATGTACATAAATATGTGCTTTTAATAATAAATTTTGTCAAGCAGCTTTAAAGCTCTTCAAATTTTCATAAATATGTGCTTTAAAGCCCCTCAAAAGTTGATGTGAACACTGCCAAGTTATGAAGAGCTTTTAGAGCAACTTTAAAAAGCTAATTAAATTCAATTGAATTCGCTGTCAAAAGCTTATCAATGGCTGTGTGTAGCCGCAGCTGATTAAATTGAGTTTATCGAAGACTTGTCGCGCTGGGGGAAAAAGAGCTGCTGCACGTTTTTCTAGTTTTCCAGCTAATTGCATAAAATTTGCATATGCCAAATGAAGTTTTTGGGCTGAATTCAATTAAATGCGGCCCAAGGAATCCGATGCTAGCGTGTCGCATGACAGCCACGAAACGACACAAAATACTTGTGCAACAAAAAAAAAAAAAGAAGGAGAGTAATAGATAAACTCAATTTAATTAGATTTGGCCAAAGTTTGCTAAGGTGGCCAGGCCCGGGGCCAGGCAAATGCTATTTGGTCTAGAATTTCCAGGTCAGCCCAGAACTGGCTGGGCATTTACATAAGTGAGGCATGTGTTGGGATACCATGCCACATGGCGTTGATAGGTTGCCACATGGCACAACCCAAATAGAAATGGCTGGCTGGCTGGCTGGCAAGAATGCAATCATTAAGCTGGAAATGCTCTTGCGGCATGTCAACATAAGCATTTGCCATAAATCAAATGACGGCCAAAAGCATTAATGCCAATACCAGACCTGGGCTAGGGCTGGCCTGCCCTGCCCTGGCTAGGCAATGCCTCAATTTGTTGTACAGCCGGGCCGGGCCAAAAGAATGTCGCAATCAAAATTTCAACATCGCGTTTGCCGATGCGGCCTGAGAAGATCAGCAGAACAGACATATAGACCCAGGCGCAGCCATAGAACCTGGAACTATATTTAGATCCAGTCGATTGCCGCTCGATTGGGCCAAATGTTGCTGCTGTTCTTGTTGCTGCTGTTCTTGCTGCTGCTGTTGCAATGCGCGACCCAAAAAGCAACAGCAACATTAACAACAACAACATGAGGAAGGAACTCCATAAAAGAAAAGCAACAGCATCTGCTGCAGAGGTCGTCAGAACATTTTTGAATATGTTTCTAATTGGCGCACATTATTGTTGATCTTCAGATTGTTGGGATCTCTCTATTATAATGATCCAAATTGCTGGCAATTTGTTTAGCTCGATTGCATTCCACAGATTCGACTGGCTGCTCGCTTGTCGCCTGCTTAAATAAAGTATTAAATTACCATAAATTAATATTGTCCACAGGCGTTTAATTAGAAAGCCAGACAATGGGCATATGAAAAAAAAACAAAAGGGCAACTTTGACACTAAAGTTGACGCCAACAAAAATGTGCAAGGGTACAGTGGAGCCAAATTAATGAAAAACTATTGAATAGCACGAAAGAAGAATCAACAACTTTTTGTTGAGGAATCATCAAGTTTTCTTTCAAGGAGCTTTAAGCTTAAAGTGTGATTAATTACTTTTGCTCAAAGTTCATATTAATATGCAAGCGAATAATACAAAAAAAATATTTTTAACGAAAGCTTTAAGCTCGTGTTTTTAATTTAATTTCATAATATGCCCTAAAGCTTTTCTTAATAAGCAAGTAAATTTGGATACAATTGTTTAAAATATAAACTTAAATGGAAAGCAAAACAGATAATCAAAACGCATGCAAGCTTTATTTTTTCTAATACCTAAGCTTTCATGTGCTTTCAAATCTGCTAGCTTTCATCAAAGTTGCTTTTCCTTTACACTTTTCTTAAAGCTTAAATCTCGCGAGTGCTCATTAAGCATGTAAAAGTAAAAGCTCTTGTTTGATTAATGTATCTTGAAACAAATCATTTAAGGCAGCTTAAAGCTCTCATGTGCTTTTAAAGCTGCTAATAATATTTAATTTCTTAAAGCTCAGTATCAGTTGAAAGAGCTGCTCATTGGGATTAAATTGCTGTTGCTTATTTCTTTCAACTCGAATTGCCGAGTGCCACTTTACTCCACTTCAGTTGACATTGAAGTTGCAGTTCTTCTTCCTCTGCTTCGCTTCTCCAATTCAGAATTCTGATTATGTGAGGCAGGGTCCAATTGAAAATGATGAATGTGTCGCGTGTTTTAATTTATATGCCCCACACATGGTCAGCCAACGTATGTGTGTGTGTGTGTGTGTGCGTGTGTGTATGTGGCAATGTCAGGCTTGGTGTAAATTGAGATATGCCCATTGTAATTCAATTTCTGTGAACCATGAGAAAATCGCGCCTTACATATGTATATATTCTCACTTTTTTCCTATATCAAAGTGTATTTTACCTGCCTCAAAGGTCAGGCCTATTGACATGTTTTTAAGCTTGAAAAATGTGACAGCATTAGCGTTTGTTTATTTCTTTTTTCTTGGCTCAAATAAAGGATGCGCGTAATGAAGATCAGCTACACTTGAAGAAAAGGTCGATTGGAAATAAAGATAAAATAACAAAAGATAAAATGGAAAATTTGAATAGAATGTTTTTGGTTTTCTGTTAAGTTTCCATGTATATTTGTATATTTGCTGTAATTAATTTCTTTTTACTATAATTTTTCGCACAGTGCATGGCAATAATGTTGCCGCAGCAAAGTTGCGCATCATGCTGCGGGCTGCAACATTCTGCGCATGTGCAACCAATTATTAATTGCATATGAATTATGCGGCGCAGTTCCTCTTCTTGTTGTTGTTGTTGGTTGCATTCCTGGGCTGAGTCAGCATTTTGTTGGCTTTGTTGCCTTTGTGGCGCTGACTGCGACCGACTGGCGCCGACGTCGACAGAGGCGTCAACGGCGTGTGCCTGCCACAATATTCTATGCGCTGTGTTCTGTGCTCTGTGTGCTGCCCGTGCGCTTGTGTGGGTGGCTCTTGGCTTGGCTGGGGCTTAGAATTCATATGCAGCTTGCAACATTGTCTCCGCCCCCTTTTTGCTTATTAAATTACAAAACAAACGGCCCACACATAAATAAGCTGCGGCCCGGGACCGGGCATTAGACGGAAATGCGCCGCATCGCATCCTGCCCAGAATCGAGAGCCCAGAGATCAGGCTTTATTTATAAAAATTCCTAGCGCTGCGGCGTCTATAATTAAGCGTGAAATGTTGCTGGCGTTACGCTGCATTCCAGCCAGCAGCCCTTTGGCTATAACCAGACAACTTGCAACGGGCAGCCTGCAACAGGCAACAGGCAGCCTGCAACTTTGCAACGTGAGCACATTTTGTGGCCGAGTCACTTTTATGGCTGCCTTTCGATGTGCGCCTTGCTCCTTGCGCCTTGCACCTTCTGCTGCAACATTCATATTAATTGCAAGTGTCCGCACTTACTTTGCAACATGCTGCAATTAGAATGTCGCCGTTGCCTTCCTTTTTGTTATTCTCTCTTTTTTTTTGTTGTTGACGGAAGTCAATTCAAATGATGCCCTTAAGGGTCCGCAGCGCCAAAGTTGAATGCACTGCGCCGAGAAGCAGCAACAATTGTGACTGGACTAAAATTGATTTCTCATGTTTGTGCCGTTTTCTGCTGCTTCTTCTTCTTCTCCTGCTTGTTCGTAATATAAACAAGCAGCGGGCAAAGTAATTAAAATAAATTGCTAACAAATGCGCAGGCAACACAGCACAGATAACTTGTTAACTGAATTAACTAACTTGCCTGCCTGGTGTTGGCCATCTAACGCCCTGATCCTGGGCCGCGTTCATGAAATTAGACTTGACTTTGGTTATACACAGCAAGAAAAAGGCGAGTCTGTTTATCAAATTGTTGACTAAGCTAGTTAATTGCAAGTTAGTTAGAATTTAAGGCTGTTTAGTATTATTATTAACATTTTTGAAAAAGGATGAGGATAAAAGCAACACCTTTTTGCTGCGATAGACGATAGTTGGTATTATCGATGTTAGCTGAACTATCGATTGTTTGCCGTTGATTTCTATATGCGATAGTTGCAGCTATTTATACTAACAAGGCTGGAATAAGGTTCGCTTTGATAAACTATCATTAGTTTCGATAGACGATTGCTGCAGTTATCGATAATACCAAAGCAGGATTAAGAGCCGATTTGCTAAACTATCGATTCTTTGGCCGTTCGTTAGTTTTGATAGGCGATAGTTGTAATTATCGTTTATAACATGGCAGGAATAAGGTTTGCTTTACTAAACCATCTATTATATTCCCCTTCGTTAGTTTCGATAGGCGAAAGTTGGAGCTATCGATAATAGCAACATCGATCGATATCGATAGACGATATTTACCACTAACGAAACCATGGAACATATCTTGTAGCCTCACCTTTAAGCTTTACACATTATTTCTATACATTTCTCGTATAATTCCCTTTATATTAGCTATATTTTTTCTCAATGTAGCTCTCCAATACTTCAGTTCAACTTAAACTCGTGCCTTGGCCTGCCTTGTCGCCATGTTCGCCATCAAATTAAAGCGCTAAATTGTTGTGCGCTTCTTCTTCCTGTCTTTCATCACGTGCATTGGGCACTTTTGCCTAGACCCAATGTCCATGTCCAATGTCGATCCGCTGCGATCCCCTCGGCTTCATTAACATATGGGGCGTTTGTTCAGCGCATTTTGGTGCTGTAAATTACTGATGGACAGCTGCCCGGCTGCCCGTCCTCCTGGCTGCCCATTGGCAGTGAAATTTTATGATGCCACATTTCCTTTTGGGTGGCTGCTGCTGCTGCACCTTTTATGTGCTGTGCAACAAATGCGCGAACATTGCAGCGCGGCCTGTCCATCAATTAAAGATGCTGCCATACAAATGTGGCCATAATTTGATTGTTTTTCGCTACGTCTCAGCCAGTCGCTGACCCGCTTTTAATAGCCCCCTCCCTCTCCCCTCCCCCCTCCCCAGCAGGCCCCCGTTCTCAAGCTGACTGCACAGCATTTGACACTTGCCAATTACAGCGAACCGGGTCGACTCTGTGCCTAGCCATAGTTGGCCACAATGCCCCCTTCTGCCTTCCGCCTTTTGCCCCTTGCCTGCTGCTTGCTGCCTGCAGCTGCAACTCGGGTGGTCCGGCCAGACACTTGGACGAGCCGTTCAGGCTGATGGCCTTTAAAACGCGTTCTCTCCATGGCATTTAAGTGATCCGCACTCCACAACACATCGCATCTTTGGCATATTTTCATTGGAAATTTGTGGCCACAGTGGGGCATTTGAACCACTTTGCGCTGCATTCACCAAACAATTGTAGACACTTGCAAGGCATTGACATTGGTCTCTCGGTTTCTGTCCTCGTCTCGGGCTCGATTTAATTCTCTCTGACGGCATCGTTGTCATCATCATCTGCGTGACGTGGTGCTTATGGCATATGACGCCCGTTTTGGCCATTGAAAGCATTTCCACATTCCGCAAGCGGCCTTGCTTAATATGGCACAACTAAGTGCAGCATTTGGGGGCAGGTTTATCCATTCAGCTCTTACTAAGGCTGCTGCTGCTACTGCTCAGCCCGGGGGGAATTATCAACTTCAAGAACTCACTAATTCATCTCATTCTCAACTCTTTCTCTTTGCAGGTATGTTGTTGTTCCATTTTGTTTTGCTGTTGATTAACTGCAAATGTTTGCCTTAACCCTTTATGCTATATGCTCAGAGTATGTGAAAGGTAAGAGGTGTATTCAGATGAAAGTAGAGCTTCTTTAAAAATTGAATATCCGTTTTAGCTAGCACTAGCTCTAGGCGGCTTTCATATCGCCGAATATACTCCCCAATTTCTGATATTTAATTAGCTGAAGTGCCATCTCCATCAATTGGGTATTTAATCGAACCAAAGTCCCTTCTCTAGCGATTGGCTAGAGTCCCATCTCTATCAATTAAGTACTTAATCAAGCCAGAGTTCCTTCTCTACTGTTTAAGAATTTAATTGTATCTGAGTCCCATCTCTATCGATAGGAGTCCCTTAATCTTACCGGAGTCCCATCTCTATTAATTGGTTATTTAATCTTACCGGAGTTCTATCTCTATTGGGTATTTAGTCAAAACTGAGTCCTATCTCTATTATCAATTAATATTGGGTTCATCTCCAGCAATAATCATTAATTTTGATAGTTTATTTATTCGATAATTACTTCGGCTGAACTGTAACTGAATCGATCTGTTATTTCTATCGGTTATGTTATCGATAACTCTGCTTTGCAGAATATTTCATTAGTTGAGCGCAGCGAGTGCTGCACGCTGCGCATTGCCACTTGTCATAAAGTCTGAAAGCAACAACAATTTAAACAGAAAGCAGAACAAATCAACTGTGCAGCTTGTTAACAAAGTTATCTTGTCTCGGCCGCGTGTCAACAGGCCGACTGCCAATGCAAATTTAACCAGCGGCTTATTTATAGAGCTCATTAACAGAGAGGCCCCAAGGAGAGGCAAGGCAAGGGGTACGAGCAGGGCCAGAGGCAGTTGCCGTTAGCCAGAAGTCAATGTCGGCATGTCCAGCGCGTATCTAGAGTCAATATTGTGCTCAGCTCTTCGTCTGTGTCTGTCTGTCTGTCTGACAGTCTGTCGTGTCGTGTAGTGCACCTTTAGACTTTTGGCCTTCAAAAGTGCAGCAGCAGCAGCAGCAGCCGTTGTCGAGGCCAGCCATGACAGACGTGATTGACTGACTGACTGACTGACTGACTGACTGACTGACTGACTGACGACTGACTGACTGTGTTAGCTGTACTTGAGTCGGAATTATATAGTTGATAAAGCGTCTGCCGTGACACCCACATGGCTTTTGGCTTATGCAATGCCTGCTCCACATATTGGCCCTGGCCCAATCAATCAAAAATCGTTCGCTTTCGAGTTGGAGTCTGTTGTTGGAGATTTTCTTTCAAGATATTGACAGACATTTCCTGCTCATTGTGGCGCCCGATTGCCAACACGTAGGAAAATTGATTTTGAAAGCGAACGCCTCAAATGAGCTACGTTTACAGACCGCAAACCGCAGTCGAGCCCCAAGCCCTGCCCCTGCCCCTGCCTCTCTCTCTCTCTCTCTCTCTGGCGTGGGCGGCCCTGCTTGAGGTCAAAGCGCAGCTGCTTTTCACATGAAAAAACAAAACGGCTAAAAACTGGCCATTTGCTTGCTAATTTATCGGCTAATTAAACGCTAGACTTGGCGCTTACATAATGCCACGGATTTTGAATGTCTTTATCAGCGTTCGCATATCGCTTGCCCAAATGCGGCACAATGCGGCGGACTTGTTGCATGCCGCAAATTTCACCCGCCTTAAAGAGAGCCCTTGACTTCGTACCGGTCATGGCCATATGTCTCACAGGCTGTTCCCCATATTTGGCACCGCCAACAACTGCAGCGTAGCATAAGGCCAATGGCCCGCAATGCGCCGCTTGCAACATTTGGCCAAAAATGCCCGCGAAATTAGTTTCTTGCAAAATGTTGCAGGCTGTGGAGAGACTGCTTTTCATTTAAAATTCTTTTTTAGGATTTTGCATTTTTTCTTAGCTATTTTTAGCAATATTTTTTCACACTTTTATGCATTTTTCACGCCATGTTTGCAATTCATCAGGCTAAAACTTGTTGTTGTTGCTGTTAATATTGTTGTTATTTATGGCTCAGGGGCACGTTCTGTGCGTCTTGTTGCTGTTCCTGTTCAAATGCCAGAGTCACGCAGTTCAGTTCGTCATGTCAAAGTCAACGACGAAACGAAGACGAAGACGAAGAAAATGCCAGCAGAGTTCTTGCTGTATACCCTCTAAGAGCAGCTGTGATTGGGTAAGCTCAACACACTTAACAATAGTTTTGTGCTTAGTTTTGGGTAGTTTAAAAACTACATAGATATCGCCTGAGATATTGGCAATAGTTTGTTTTGTGACTATCGCCAATGTATCTTCCAGGCGACACTTCCTTTCTTTACCTTTCTGTCTGCCTAGTCGAGATTTTGGCGATAGTTTGTTCTGTGACTATCGCCAATGTATCTTCCAGGCGATACTTCCCTTCTTTACCTTTCTGTCTGCCAAGCTGAATGGTCGGAATGGAGCATACATTTTACATAGGCGTTTTACGCTTTGGAGGATAAGAAAGCGATATGTATAGGGTATTTTAGAGTTGATCAACTGCCTAACACTCTGACTCTGACTGCTTCTTTCGTATGCAGCTGACGACACTCGAGACTCCTTCGGGCTGGAGTGCAAAGTGCAAGCCGCTGGCAACAATATACAGCTGCTGCTGCTGCTGCTGCTGCTGCTGCTGCCTTCGCTCTTGTTGCAAGTGTCGCATGCCTCCTCGAGTGGCCTCCTCGGAGCTGTTGCAGCTGGAGTCGGAGTAGGAGTTGGGTTAATTTAGAAGCAGCTGCCGCCTGGGCAACGTTTTATGAGATTTTAGCACTTTGTGCCGTGCGGCTGGGCAGGTCTAGCTTAATGGATTTCTGGCCATGGAATTTAGCACGTAACTCTAGTGGAAAACTAATATGCTTGCCAGAAAGGGACAGAAGGTGGCGGACAGCAGGCGGCTGGCGGCCTCCAGGCCTGGGACACATCGGGCTGCGTGACATTTATGGCTTCGTCTGGGCCAACTGGCAAATGCCGTCCATTTGTCCAGTTTGTTCAGTTTGTCCAGTTTGTTCGTTCGTTCGTTCACGTGCAAATATGAACAAGATTTATAACGTTTTTGGTCTCGACGACATTTTCCTAGATTTGTGTTTGCAGCCGCTTAAAAGGATTTCACTTTTTCGCTGGAATTCGCACAAAATTTGCTCAAGCATCGATTTTGCCCCCGCTCCACAAAGCAAAAGCTGGCGGGACGACGTTGCGTTGGCCCCCAACCCGAAGCGCTGGGGTAGACCCCTTTAAGTGGCTGTGAACCATGCGATCTTGGTCGCATCTAAAAATAAATGCGAACCAGCGCTGGGGGAGATGATGATCTTTGGAATTGGAATTCACTTTTAATGCTTATGATCTTTGCCTGCTTCTCGGGCTCTCGATTTCCTATGCCCTTTCGCAATTGCCTTTAGCCTGGGCAATTTTTCGACTCGAAATGCTTATTAAAATATCATTCAACTGTTCGCTTCAGTTTTGATTAACATAGAGCATAAGTATCTGGTGCAAAGTATTCGCCTAGCACGACTATCGTATCACTTGGAACGGATGTCAAAAGAAAGATGCAAACGTATCAAATGCGGACACAAATTTGCTGGGATGGAATTTTTTCACAGATAATGCCTTTCTATTTCTTGCACATCTATTAATCCTTTTTTCTTTTGTTATACTGGATTTCATTTAATAAATGATTTGGATTATTGAAAATCTGAAATCTGAACAATTGATGATTATGTTTAATAAAGATAACAATATATCTAGGGTATTATGGGGCTACATATCTATATCTGAATACTTTGTCCTTGTTAGTGTATTGATTTCCGTACAATTGTTTCTTCCATTGATCCTTCTCTCTCTTGATGCATTAGATTAATAATAGGAGGTCGACTATGGAAGATCTTTAGGAGTACGAGAGGTGCGTTATAGAAAGAGTACAATATAACAGGATTATAGGGTATATTATATACTTTCATAGTTAGTGTATGCAGTTATTCGACTCTTGATTGACTTCCGTACTTTTACTTCTTCCATTGATCCTTCTCTCTTTTGATGCATTAGATTAATTAAATAAGAGAGTTCGGTTATGGAAGATCTTTTGGATTTCGAGAGGTTGCTTTAAGAAAGAGTAAAAATACATTGCTTATAGGGTATATTTGCTATATGGATTATCTTCTTTTCACAGCTTTTACATATCTCTATTTAAATTCTTTGTCGTAATTAGTGTATGCAGTTATTCGACTCTTGATTGACTGCCGTACCTTATTGATTCTTACATTGATCTTTCTCTCTTTTGATGCATTAGATTAATAATAGGAGGTCGATTATGGAAGATGTATAGGAATTCAGAGGTGCCTTAGAGAAAGACTACAACTTGGCTTGTTTACAGGGTATATTTGCTGTTCGGATTTAATTCTATGGCTTAATTAGTGTACGCAGTTATTCGATTTCCGTTCTTTTGCTTTGGAGTTGTTGGCTGCATCCGGCATAAAAATTGAGTACTACTAAAATGATGGTACAAATGATTTTACATGTGCCTAAACGAAGCTGTTTTTGTTGCTGTTTTGAATGTTCTTTGTGCCCGATGGGGCATGAATATGTCTGTAGTTTAGAGCTTCCGCATTGAGTGTGGCAATTCGTGATACTCACATAAGAGTTAGTATTGATATTTATATACATATATGAAAATAAATTAATCAGCTGGCGAAAGACACAAAACTGATTTGTTAGCATTTTATAATCGACACACAATTTATGAACAACAACAATAAACAGAGTCTGCTTTGTTATCGCTGGGAATGTGTTTTTTTAAGCGCATTTTGCGACACATTGAATACATTTTTTAATAGCAATTGCAAAATGCGTGCCGAAAAGGCCAAGTTAAGAGCGTTGATTTAGTTAAACACACGTTTACACCGATACCCACAGCGTCGTCTTCGTATGGCAATGGGCTTTTAATGACCCAACCGGGTGTCTGTGTGGATAAGGTGGTGCGATTGTGGTGCCCCGTAACTGGCCACTGCTCGTTTCCCTAAACGTTGGCCAAACGCGGCGCCAGCGAGCCGACTAAATAAAATGCCGATTAAAATATCAATTGGGTGTGTGTCTCCGTCTGTGTGTGTGTGTGTGTGTGTGTGGTGTCTGCCTTGGCCAGACGATGCCACCATACAAATCGCCTAAGCGCATTAATATAATGCCATCAACAGCTGGCCAAGAGGTGCGTGACAGGGGAAGGGGCAAGCGGGGAAGCGGTGAAGGGGGGGACATGCAGCAACTGGCAGCGCGTTGAACAACAGCAGCAATCGATTTAGTTGTCGTCGCAGCGATTGCAATCGACAGCAAGGGAGAGGGGGAGAGAGAGAGAGAGAGAGAGAGGAAGAGAGTGCGACTCGGGTTTGGGGCAAGACTTTCGCCCGTTTTTGCGCATAATTCAATGCCACAACTGCAAGTTATGCGACAACTCTTATAAATCAGCCGCAACGCTGCCTGTCAACACCTTCTGCTGACCTTTTGCTTAAGCTGGCAACTCTGGCTCCGCTGCAGGCGGGCTATTTTTAGCCAGTTGGCGTAATCTTTGGCCAGCCATCGGCGGCTGCAACTGCTGCAACTGCGTCTCGCGCATTATGAAATTGTGTCAGCTCTGCCATAAATTGCGCACTTTAAACGGGCCAAGTCCGGCGATAGCATCGACTGCGACTGTGACTGCGACTGCGACTGACACCTGAAGCCGCCGCCGCCACACGACAGAACTGACAAAGGGCCGCAGCGTGCGGCAAATATGTGGCAAGCGTCACAGCTGGCGGGCCGTGTGACGGCCAGTCTGCCAGAAATGTAACCAAAAGCTGGCAGCCAGGTCTCAATATCTCAGTGTCCCGGGCCATGGCAACGGCTACTCCAATTGCAAAGGTTGCGAAATCTGTTTCATTGTCTTCTTCTGTCTGGTGCAGTGCGACATGTAAATTTGTTGCCTGCCTTTGTTGTTTTTATTTTTATTTTCTTAGCTAGTTTTATTGCTGTCAGATCCGCCGGCTGATTGCCGCAGCGACTTAGCCGCAAGCTTAGTCTCTCGAATCGCCCATAAAACTGTCGCCTCAAATTATGCCATAAATTGATTAAACAAATCACGGTAAGCCGCAGCAGCTGCAGCGGAGAGCTTAGCAGAGCTGTATTTAGATAAGTTCTACGCTCGGTTAAAGTAGCTCAAATATGGTTGGGTATTTTAAGCACCACGTTGGGCGCCATTATGCAATTTTTTTTGCGCTTTTACCAGACTACTTTTATATGTTGCCTTTTTAAAGCATTTTTTACGACTATATAACTATATAACATGCACGCGGACAGGTATTTTTAATGAACAAAATGCGCAAAGCTATTTAAATGCCCCACGTTGGGCGCCATAATGGCATTTTTACTATTTATAGAGCATATAATAGTTGCGCTTAACTCTAACCTGGCCATTCTTGTTAATTAAACGAGTGACAATGATAAAACTAAAGTCTTGTGGCAATTTCATAGACATAGACATAACTATAACCAGTTACCTGTTGCTTGTTACCTGTTACCTGTTACCTGTCGCTGCGATTTTCCACATCCCACGGCCGGCAATTAAGCAAAACGGCAACAGCAAAAAAAAAATAAAAAAAATAACGCTCTTGCCATCAAACTGGGTCAGAGATGCAGCAGGAAGAGATCTCCGTGGCGTCATCAAGCTCGTCATTGGTTTTTCGCTGCCCACGCAATAATCAAGCGAAATGATGGAAAATTAAATGTACAAATCATGTTTACGACTTGTCGTCGGACTGCCAGCCAGCCAGTTAGACAGACAGACAGTCGGACAACTGAGCGTTCGTTCCATCAGTCTAACAGCTATCTTAGCCCGTCTTTTCGTCTGGCATTTTGTCAGTCACTTGGCAGTGGGCGTGGCAATGCAGCAGCTAACTCCCGGCCAAAAAAGAAATATGGAAAAATAAAATGTGCGCAACAACATTTTAGCCGGCTCCACATTGACACCATTTGCAATTAGAAGAAAAAGTGGCCCGTTGGCTACTGTGCTGAGGCTGAGACTGGGACTGGGGCTGGGACTGGGACTTTGACTGGGGCTGGGTCCGAGGATGCCAATGAAGATGAGATGCTGCTGCTGCTGCTGCTGTCCATGCTGTCCATGCTAATGTGTTTGATTCTAAATAGCTGAAAACCAGTTGCAGCAGTCGGCAATTGCAGTAGCCGTTGCGGCCTCTCACTGTTCCCCAAGTGTTCTCTGTCTTAAAAGTTAATTGCCTGATTTGCCAAGGCATACAGTCGAGGCGGCACAGTTTTTAACCCAGCAAAACTGTGGGCAGATCTTACTCAGCTGTTAGGCAAATGTGCTAAAAGATTATGCTTTCGGATTAGGCACGCATATAAGTCACTGCCTCGATGCTGGGATGGCAAAAGAATGTCTGGCAGCAGAGTTAAGGAATATTGAGAGGGGAAGTGTGGGGAAGCAAAAGAGAAGAAAATGGATGTGTTAGGCATATTGGATTATATAAGAAATCAAAGCAGAGCTAAAACGAGGGAAAGGTGCAAATGGAAAAGGGAATTTCAATTTTTGTTAATAGCTTCTATCTCAACTCAGGCCGATCTCACACTCACATCTTTAACTGTGTGGGCTGTTCGTATTCCATCTAACGATCGTCACGCGTTGATGGGTCGCAACAGCAACACATAATTTTTTGTGATATTTGCCATAATTTTGTTGCGTTAAATGAAATATGTTAAAGCCGGGCGAGCTGATCTATTGAGTTGTTTGGCCCTAGGATGCGACCAACAACAACAACAAGAACAAGAACAAGCAACGCAGAGCGCACAGAATGCGGCCATCAGTCAAGGCAACAAGTCAAGACTTCGACTTCGACTTGGAGTAGGAACAGGGTCTTGCATGTACTGGCCCCGGCGGCTGAGTCTGCTGCATAAATAAGTAGGTTGCCTGCGAGTCAGTCCCGCTGTCCGTCTGTCTGTCTGCCTGCTGGCCTGACATGGGAATTGATATGGCAACGCAACAGCACCAACAACAACAACAACTGACAAACAGTCAACGGGCAATTGGCATCGGGGCATTCCTTGGCTTTGCTTACATTTCTCACAAATGGTTCAATTAATCAAAGATACCTTCCACACAACTGCGAATTTAATAACATTATTCGCCACGTAATACACGACACATTCACCCCGCTTATGATATCTGACAGTTGATATATAAATTATAGATCATGCCCGTCAATAGTCAATAGCTTTAATGATGCCCCTTGTAAGCTATGAAAACAAAAGACGACATTTCGCATAAATCAACATTTGTGGAATGCAGATCAAGATCGACGACTCATGCATATTAAATGCAAGTGCCATCAAATTGATTGAGTCCAGGCAACTGGCTTTAGTCTAGACTAGATTGTTAAGTGTATTTTATTGAAATATTTTATGAAATAGAGTTCTGGGTAGTATTTGGGAAGGATTTGTGTCCATGATACTTGAGACTTGACAAAGAAAAGCTCGTGACCTTTTATTTGATCAGACGATATCTCATCTCATCTAGTCTAGACCAGATTGTTAAGTAGATTTTATTGGAATATTTTGTAGATGAGCATGGGTCGCATAAGAAATACAGTTTTGATTAGTATTTGGAAAGGATTTCTCTCTATTATATTATATGTGCTACTTAAGACTGGAACATGATAAGCTCGTGACCTTTTATTTTATCAGACTTTTGCCTTAGGGTAGTTTCCTCGGCGATATCTCATCTTTCTAGCGAGTCAGAGGGGGGTTAGTCTAGACTAGGTGGTTAAGTACATTTTATTGGAATATTTTGTAAAGCAGCATGGGAATTATAGTTTTGATTAGTATTTGGGAATTTCTGGATTTCTGTTCATGATACTTGAGACTTGAACATGAAAAGCTCGTGACGTTTCTTTGATCAGACATTTGAATTAAGGAAGTTCCCTTAGCGATATGTCACTTTTCTGGCGAGTCAAAAGGAGGTTAGTCTAGACTGGATGATAAAATGCATTTTATTGGAATATTTTGTAAATGAGCATGGGTTGCATAAAAAATATAGTTTTGATTAATATTTGGTAAGGATTTCTTCACATTATATCATATGTGCTACTTTATACTTGATCAGACTTTTGCCTTAAGGAAGTTCTATTTATTGATTAAATCAGTGGGCAAACGTTGCTCTCCGATTGTTCAGCTAAACCTATGAATAGACTTATCCAGTGGTTATTTATTTATATTGTTCCAGTTTCTATTTATTATGTTATATTATATTATATTAATCAGCCTGCATAAACTATTCTCAATTTATTACAGGCAGCACCACAGAGCTAGCTCCCTCGCTGCTGGGCTTTTATGACACGCTGACAAACAGCTTGGCCGTCGGTAGTGCCACAACCAAGGCTGACGTGCATGCAACTGCCGCTGGCAACCAAAGCAGCGGCGGTGAGTCAACGCCCAAGCGCAGCAACAGCAACTGCAGCAGCAGCAGCAGCAACAGCAACGCGAGCCACACGAGCCACACGAGCAACACGAGCAGCGACAACTTGTCGGGCAGCTATGCACTAGATGCCGCACCACAGACGCCGCTGGTGGTTGCCGGTCTGCGTGATGAGGCTGATGGCGTGCAGCTGAGTCGCCTCGTGGTGCAGCGGCGTCAGGAGCTGGGCAGCAGTCACAGCATCGCCTCCAGCAACAGCAACAACAATTCTAATTCGCGACGCGGCAACAATATTCGCGTGCTCTCGCCAAATGTGCAGCGCATCATCGCGCACGCGGACGCCGAGCCCGTGAACGCGGTGGACATTGAGGCACTGCAGCAACAGCAACAGCAGCAGCAGCTGCAGCGCAGTCCGACGCCTGTGCGTTATGTTAAGGCAACAACGGCAGCCTCCACACCGCCCAAATTGAAGCTGTCGCATCTGCCGCTGTCCAAGATTACGGGCAAGCTGTCGACGCAATCCGGCAGCGATTTGGTGTCCACCCTGGATGCGAGCAGCGATTACAGCGGTTCGCATAGAAGGGCCACGCCCGTGGATGAGGATAGGACGCCGACGAATAAAGCAGCGCCCGGCACACCCTTTCACTTTGAGGGCCAACCCTTTGGCCAGCTCAAGCTGCGTCTCTACGAATTGCAGCAGAGCATCAAACTGAGCGAAATGGAGCAGCTGGCGGTGACCAGCATGCAGCTGGCCGCACCGCCGCCGCCAGCTACACCACCCAGGCACAAGGCATTCGTGGTGGCCAGCGAGCCGCTGAGTCCCGAGCCCATTTTTGTGGACACCATCAACTTTGATCTGGTTGCACAGCACATCGATCAGCTGACCCTCAGCGATCTGGATCTGGGCGAGATGCAGCCGGATGGCGCCGGCCAGCAGCAGCTGCTGGTGGAGGCCATCAATAAGCCGCTGATAGGCAAGCCGCTGGTGCGTAGCGTCTCCGCGCCACGGGCCAGCTTGAGCGGCTCCCCGTGCAGCTCCCCGCTGCAGACATATGCGCGCACCAAGCTCAAGAGTCAGAGTGGCAAGGCCAGCACGCTGGGCGGCGGCATGCCCCTGCGGCTGCCCACGGCCGAGCAGTTGGCCGAGCTGGAGGAGGCCAACAAGCTGTCGGCGGAGAGTCTGGACACGTTGACGGACATCAAGCCGAAGTATCCGGCGCGTCTCAGAGAGCTGACGCGTCTCAATAATCGCCCGTTGTCCTCCTCCTCCATTTGCTCCACCTCGTCCAGCTCGAGCTCCGGCTCCGATCAGTTGCTCAATGGCAAGCTGGCCGCCACCTCGTATTTGGCCAGCGTCGAGAGTCTGGCCGAGAGCGAGAACGAGCTGGGCGATCATCACCATCATCATCATCATCATCCCTCCCACACAAATCCCATGAGCGTGCTGGAACGCGCCTGCCTGGAGATTGTCGACTCGGAGCGCAGCTTTGTTGAGGATCTCGGTCAGGTTATCAAAGGGTAAGCGGCACTTCCATATGATTTTGGGCACTAACTGACGCGAATCTGTTCCGCTTTTCAGTTATCTGCTGGACTGGAAGGAACGCGCTTGCCTGCGCTTGGACGAATTGCAAATACTCTTTGCCAACATTGAAGAGATTTACGAATTCAATTCGATGCTTTTGCAGCAGCTCATCAACTCGGGCATGGAACCCGGCAAAATAGCTAAATGTTTTATAAACCTACGTGAACGTTTTAATGTGTATACAACCTACTGGTAAGACGACAAAAAAAAAATTACCATTTGTACTCGAAGTTGGAGCATGAAGCAGTTTTTACAGATATTATCAATTCGTCTCTTGACATTTGCAATAGCTACTTTTCAACCTCAAGAATGAGATTTTATGGATTCTTAGCACATTTTTTTAATCAGCTCTTTAATCTCTTTGCCACTCTCTCTCGCTCTCTCTCTCTCTCTCTCTCTCTCTCTCTCTCTCTCTCTTTCTCTTCCTCACACTTTAAATTTTTTATCCCCTTTAATCCCTCTTTCACTGTCTATTTGTTGCTCAGTCTCACTTGCCTTCTCTTTTTTTACACTTTCATTCCTCTTCTCTTCCTCCTATCGCTCTTTTGAGTACTGCCCTTCTATGTGATTCTCAAATAATCGGCATTTGCTATAAGAGTGATAACTAATATCCCTGTTCGTATCTCTCTCTCTCCATCTTTCTCTCTCTAGTTTTTTTTCTCTTTTGAGCAATAATCCAGCTCTGTATCTATCCCCCTCTCCCTCCCCCTCTCTCTCTCTTTCTCGCTGTCTTTCTGTTTTAGATTTGTACTCTATAGACAAGTCATCAAGCTATTTTCCCAAGTCACAAGAGCTGAAGCAACGCATCGCTCAGCGCTTGGCGTGTCTGCCAAATCTCAGATAGAGTCTGGCCAAGAACGGTTAACGGGCTGGCCAAAAACTGATCTCGATTGCAGCCGCAGTCGGCAGTTGGCAGTTGGACACGAACATTGACTTTGACTGCAGCATTTTTGCAGTCCAGGCACGCCATGCTCCAGTGCGGTCATACGCCATGTTCGATGTTCCATTTAAGCGCTGACATTTGGCTCTGGCTCTGGCTCTGGCCTCGTCTCTGACTCCGACTCCGACGCTGTCGCTGTCAATTTGAAGCCAACTGCGCGCGCCGTTTGATTTGTCGCCCCGGCTGACAGCTGAGCATATATCATGTGGCCAGGTTCAGCTCCTCCTCCTCCAACAGCTGATTTTAAATTCAAATTTCATGTTTCGCCTGATGAAGAGCTCAATGTTTTATTCTTTTTCGGTGCCCATAAATCAGCTGCAATAAGTACTTATTTTTTTTGTCTTGCAGCACAAGCTACCCGGAAGCCATCTCGCTGCTGACCAAGCTGCTGCAGGCGAAGCACACGAACTCGCTGCTGGCCTCCACGCAGAAGCTGCTGCAGCATCGCCTGCCACTCGGCTCCTATTTGCTGAAACCGGTGCAACGCATACTCAAGTACCATCTGCTGCTGGACGTAAGTCACCTTTAAGTATTTCCACCCACACACACCTTAACTCCCTCTCCCCCACCCGTTTCTAAATGTTGCAGAGCCTGCGCAAGCACTGCGATGTCAAGGAGGTGGCCGAGGCGTATGCCATAATGCGTCAGGTAGCGCATCACATTGACCAGGTGAAGCGTCAGCAGGAGCAGCAGAGTCGTGTCAAGGAGTTGTCTGGCATACTCGACGGCTGGATGGGACCAGGTTAGTTTCCACCCAACTAACTGCAATTAACTGGAAAATCGCTTTTGGCTAACAACTCTTTGTTGCTCTCTCTCTCTCTCTCTGTCTTGGCAGATCTGAGCGTGCTGCGCGAGCTGCGGCACGAGGGCCTGCTCATGGAGCAGCACAACAAGCCGCGTCAGGTGCTGCTCTTCGAGACAATGCTGATCATCACCAAGCAAAAGGAGGACGGTCGTCTCCAGTTCAAGAGCCTCATAACCGTAAGCACTCCCAGCCCCAAGTCAGTCCCAACCAATCTCTCACTAACCTCACCAACCTCTTTCCGCGCATAGCAAAAAAATCTGATGCTAAGCGAACATTTGCCCGGCGAGCCGACCAGCTTCTATGTCATACCCTTCGATGAGCCGCGCAATCAAATCAAGCTGACGGCCAGAAATCGTGACCAGAAGCGTATCTGGACGCAGCACATTAAAGGTGTTATGCTCGAGGAGCTCGATATACCCACGCGCGCCAAGGAACTTGTCTACCAGCTGGGCAACGAGGAAGGTGAGCTCCAAATGCTCTCTGCAGCACATCAACTCTTCACATAGACCTACCTGAGTGTGTGTGTGTGTTTGTGTGTGTTTTTTTGTTGTGCCTGTCGCTGTTTGCTTATTTTCTTGTCGGCGTCTAAAACACATAACCAATTTTTTCTTTATTTTTTTTTTTTTTGAAAGGTAAGATGATGTAGTGTAGTTACAGTTATGCGGGCACACGTGCAAATACACTGCAAAAAACTGGAGAGTCGTTGTGAATGATCACTAGTTAAAGTTAAATTTTTGGAAACCTCATTAATACACTGCGAAAAAAGGTGTTACCTTTAAAGTTTTAAGCATGAGAGCTTCCAAAGCTCTCCACGTAAAAAAGCCTTAAGTATGATGAGGTTCCAGCGATGGAGCTTTCAAAAGCTCACTAAGATACTGTTATGTGTAGGCTTATTGTTCGTATAATGCGTTGATTAGAATTAGGACATATATGTGATAGCAGACATAGATTACAGGTGACTCTTAATACTTGCTGCTGAACGAGCTTTTAAAGCTTCAAATTATCTAAGCTTAAGCTCATGTTTTTGGCTTATAGAGTTAAATTTCTAGCAAAACGATCTTTCTCAAAAGCATACTTATATCTTGCCGCATAATTTTACTTGACAAAGTTTTCACGAGACTAACTGACAAAGCTCAAAACTGATGCATATCCAAAGCTTTTTAAAGCTCCCCTTTTAAGACGTACTTGTATTTATCAGAAAAGACGTAGCCTATTCAAAGCTTTGCTCATATACAAGGCTCACAGACATAGCTTGCAAGCCAAGCTTAATACTAGCTGCTGATAGAGCTTTTAAAAGCTCACTAATACACACACACAGCAGCTGAACTTGTATGGAATGCAAATAGTTTCCGTTTGGAAGGGACAGTTTCTGGCAGTGCATTTGCACTTTACATGCCACTCCAGCTGTTCCAGCTGGGACTCACCTCAAGTGACATAACCACGTTTTGTAGTGCTTTTTAGTTTATTTATTTGTTTGCTTAGGCCTCCTTTTTGTGTGGTAGCTTTCTGGCCAAAATCGTGCCATATCTGACTCTTAAGTTGATTTATGTGTGTCGCGCTCTTTGTGTGTGTTTATCTCCGTTGTTTGCACATTTTAATTGCACATGTTTTGTGCACAACTGTACCCGGGCTGCGAATTGATGCCTGCATAAAATTATATATGTAATTGGTTTACGGTGTTTGTGACTAACATAAAACAAATACTTGCTTATTAATTTTGGTATTCGGTGTAATTACTATTGCCTTACCTTTAGTTTCTTGTATTTTTATTTTATCTATATACATATATATATATTTATATTTTCTGCTATATGTTTACCGTTGTAGTACTACCAGTGATGCATTCTAAAACTAAACCACCCAAACCAAACAAGAAAAGAAAACTTTAATTAGTTTTTAAGGCGTTCCTAAGGCTAAACACCAGAGACTGAACTAAGCGCTACTATTTTCTATACCCCAACCCCAACAAAAACAAAAACAAAACAAAATATATTAATAATAAAAAGAAACTAAAAATATAATTTCTATCAAAATTTAACTGTTAACTTGTAATCGTTATCGCTATCGTTATCGTTATCGTAATACTGTAATCGTAATCGTAGTCGTATGTATTAGTTTAAATTTCTGGTAAATGCGGCGCTGACGTAGTCTAATTAAACTGATATATCCGGTCGCTGCCTAGTAAGTATTTCGACTTATCAATTTACAAACCGTTTAACGGGTTTTTTATTTCTTTTATTTGGCTTCTGATCTCTTAATTGGCTTGTTTCTGCTCCACGGTCCATGGTCTAACGTCCAGCATGTACGCATACTAACCCACATTATTTATGCCAGCATGTTTTATGACTAACTCACATATCTCAAGGACGATCAAGCCCATAAATGGCACTTAGCCTAGCGAATGATAGATATAATATAAGAGAAAAAGCTCTCTTTTTCAATTTAACTTCAGCGAGCTTTATTGTATTTAAACGAAACAAAACAGTTCATGCCTAAAGCTCTCAGCTTACTTGATTTAATGCTCTTAGTTTTTCACCTCATAAGGATATGTCTTAAAATAAATTCAATTAAACGAGAAAGTAATACTATCAATAGATGTGCCGTTATAATGCAAACGAGCTTTAAGCTTTAGGAGAAACGCGCTCCGTTAAAGCATATTGTTTAGAGCTTTAATTCGAAGAACTATCTAACATAAGAGAATCGCGCTCAGTTAAATCATCTTGTTTTAGTCGAGGAGCTTTTTTATATTTGTGCTTTTACTGAAAGCTTTCACTTTTCAAATTGTATCTTTGATTCGGTAAATTGAACATTGAGTAGAGTAAATTAATACTAAGTATTTTGAAATAGAGCTTTTGATCCAAAAGCTCTCTCCGTCTATTTATTACTCAATGGAGTCAGTATTTAAGTGCCATTTTAAGCTAGTGTCATTGAGTCTATATTTACTTCATTGTATCTCAGCTTGCATGTGTTGGAACGTTGATGGCATTTGTTGATGCAGTTGCTCTGGTTGCTAGTGCTTAGAGAATGTTGCTGGTGTTTGACCACAGCAACGTCCGCCTTCGATCATCTACCGTCCTCCCCATTACAGTCTCTGCTTGCGTAACGCCCACCCAATACCCTGTGTCACGGCAAGAGACTAATTTCAACTTTTTATCCCTTCTTCTCTTCTGTCTGCTGCCCTGGTGCAGATCGCACGCCGGATCGCAGCACCTGGAAGTGGAGCCTGAACTCCAGCAGCAACTCGACGCCAACATATTTGGAGCGGCGCAACGCTTGCCGGCGCAGCGAGATACGTCAGCGGAATTCCAAGTTCAAGCGCAAGACCATCGCCAACTCTGGCTCCTTTGACAGCTTCAATGAATCGCTGGAGCAGGCACAGCCGGAGGAGCAGCAGCCGGCAGCAGCTAAGCCCGCCAAGGCGCTGGCGCGCAACAATAGTTTGGATGACACTGCGCTACAGAAATTGGCCGCTGCTGTGAGGTATCGGAGCGGCGGCGGGAAGCGTGACGGCAAGTCCAGTCCCAGCAAGGAGCACGTGTGCAAGTGTGCGTCCCAGGAGCAGGATCATGAGCTGTGCCAGTGCATTCTGCGTGACCAGCGCAGTCGCACCAAATCCCAGAGTCCAGTGTTTAGTTACAAGGCGCTCAAGGAGCGCAGCAAGTCGGTGCCACGGATCGGCGGCTTCAGCCTCGAGGAGCAGCGGGAGGCGGATGACGATAGTTGCGCCTCGCTGCGCGGCAGCAAGCCCGATCTCAGCGAGCGCAAGGTCAAGGGCAAGGGCTACTTCGAGGTGAAGCAATACAACCACAAGACGATGCCCAAGCGCATTGCCACGCTGAAGAAGCAGCGCGGCAGCAGTGGCGGCAATCGCAAGGAGAGCTGCTCCAAGTTCTACATGGATCTCAGCGAGTTTGACAGCACGGTGCTGAAGATAACCGAGTCCACCGAGGATCTCGAGCTGGCCGAGGAGGCGCAGGAGACTCTGTCGCAGCCGCAGCCGGAACAGTATTATGCCAGCCAGCTGGAGACATCGTCATCGACATCGACACCGACATCGACGCTCTCCCCAGCTGAAAAGTCCAGGCGTGATGCGGAGATTGTGCTCGATCTGCTCAAGAACAACAAGGAGTTCGAGCGCATCTACAACAAGAACAAACAGCAGAAGCAGCGACGGGACGGGAGCAGCCAGGCCACAACGCCGCTGGCCCGTAGCCCTGGCCAGGAGGCGTTGCCGCCGTTGCCGCCACGTCCGCCATCGCGCTCACCGCCGCCTCTAGACGCAGAACAGGAGCAGGAGCAGGCACAGGAAGTGGCCAGACAGCAGCAGCAGCAGCTGGAGGAGGAGGAGCCCATCTATGAGACGCTGCTGCGTAATGTACATGTGCCCTACAAGTTCTCACCCGTGCTGGGACGCGCCAAGTCCGTGCAATACTTCAAGCAGCGCGAGAAGCGTCCGCCAGCGCCACGGCCCGAGTCGGACTATGTGACCCTGGTGTACTCCGCAGAGGGCGTGCTGCAGCGTGTCGGCGAGGATGCAGTGCAGCAGCAGCGTGACAGCACCGGCTCCGAGTCCAGCTCCGGCTCCACGGTAAAGCGCGACAGCCAAACAACTGTCATCAATCTTAGCCTGGACTCCAATACTGAGGCGGATCAGATTGATGCGCTCTACGCGCGTCCCATACCAAAGAACCTAATGAAGCGTTTGCTCAGCAATGGCTCCGGCAATGGCCATAAGGGCGCATTGGAGAACGTTAGCCACTCGGAGATTTCGCTGCTACCGCGTGCACTCAAATCCATTGATAATCTGAGCATGGCCTTTGGACGCAGCAATCGGCCGCCCGAGCGTCGCGTTTCGGATGTGAGCGAGATGTGCCGCCAGAGCATACTGCATCGCCAGGGCAGCGAGGCGGTGGGCGAGCGCATGGCCCATGTGGATTATGCAGATCCCAAGACGCTATTCAGCATCATTGCCAGCTCGGAGGCGTCGCTGCAGCGCGACTCTGTCTTCTCGCTCACCTCCTCCTCGTGCACGTCCAGCGACAGCATGTGTGAGCAGCAGCGGAAGCGCTCCGCCGCCGAGCTGCCTGCATCCGGCTTTGAGTACGAGCAGCATGTCGAGGATAGTCTGGAGAATGATTTCCGCGATTCGGCCATTTACAGTGATGATAACAATGAGAAGCGCAGCATTGATTACGACCTGAAGCGGCCACGCAGTCCACCACCGCCGCCCCCCTCGTCGTCTGGAGCGGACCGTCATCCGGCACCGTCGTCGCCATCGTCGCCGTCGTCGCCGCCCGAGATAGCGCCCAAACCAACGAAAGCAGCGCTACAAGAGCTGCTTGGCCAACATACAAGTGTGGTGCTTTGTCCACCGCATCTCAGCCAGGCGGCATCGCGCAGTTGGGTGCTCCAGCAGATTGAGAACTTCAACAAGTAGACGAGCCGTCGAGGGAGACCGCGATTCCCTTGTCGTCCATTGCCATAGAAATGCATACTTTCGTAGTTTTTTTTATTGTATATATTCAAGTACTTTTAAATACAAACTATCTACATACATGTATAAGAAACCGATGGTTTCTAGTTGAACCATATATCCGTGGCTATTTCATACCACATGTTTCTAAAATTATGTACAAGGGTTATTTTTTTATTTTATTATTATTTTTATTATGCAGTTCATTTGATCAAAATCATGTGTCCGACGCGCATTTTAAGTTTTTGACTACATTTTCGAATCTCGGCTAAATAAAGTCCGATTTCGGAGAAATAATATTTCTCTTTCTCGGACGGATGCCGACTAATGATGGTCCGATTTACCTTTTTGAACTCGTACTCTGTAATCGACTAGCATATCACGTTTTTTGATTTTTTGGAATTCTGTTTATTTTATTTAATATTCATAAATTTCACTGTGTACTTCTTACAGTTCAACGCACCCAATATCTCAAAAATCAGCCTTTATTTGGCAATGTAGACAGACCTCCGCGAGTTTAACGCCCGAAATCTGGCATTATTTGGCCGAATTATGGCCATTTATAGCCGTTTGTAGCGTTTTTTAGCAGAATTTTAGTAGTACTGCATACTTTCGTGCTGTCTACATAATACGTTTGAGCCTACCAGAGTAGCTGTTCTACTGCATACTTTTGGTCCGCGCATAAAAATAGCAACCCCTTTTTTGTTTTTTCTTAACTTTCAAACAAAATCAAAAAACGTGGTATGCCAGTCGATTACAGAGACCCGCACGAGTTCAAAAAGGTATAACTTTCCAAAGTCGAACCATTTTTAGCCGAATTATCGCAAAAAAACGAAAAATCTTCAAAATTATAACGGCATTTTTTCGCGTTTTTCAATAATATCTCGGGTAAATATTGTCCGATTTTGAAATGTTATAGCTTTTTGAATGCGTTCGGATCCCTACCATCAACTGCCATTCAAACATTTTAAAAATCGATTGGTTAAAAAGAGTGGTTGACCAAAAACCGATTCGTTTGTAAAGTCAACCTATTTTGATGATTTTTTGTCATAATCTCGGCCAAATACTGTCCGATTTGGGAATTTTATACCATTTTGGACTCGTAAGGATCAGTACTATCGATTGGCATCAAAAAAAATAAAAATCTAAATTTTTGCCAAAATCGACCAAATGGCAAGGGGTTACATCACGTTTTTTGTCAAAATCAGGGTCGGGTCGAGAATCAAAACTTTTTTGATGCTTTTTATTGAATATCTCGGGTAATTTCTGTCAGATTTTAAAATGTTATACCTTTTTGAATTTGTATCCCTTCTATCAATCTGCATTCAAGCATTTTAAAAATCGATTGGTTAAAAAGAGTGGTTGACCAAAAACCGATTCGTTTGTAAAGTCAACTTTTTTTGATGATTTTTTGTAATATCTCGGCCAAATAATGTCCGATTTGGGAATTTTATACCATTTTGGACTCGTAAGGATCAGTACTATCGATTGGCATCAAAAAAAAATAAAAATCTAAATTTTGACCACAATCAACAAAATGGCAAGGGGTTACATCACGTTTTTTGTCAAAATCAGGGTCGGGTCGAAAATCAAAACTTTTTTGATTATTTTTATTGAATATCTCGGGTAAATTCTGTCAGATTTTGAAATGTTATACCTTTTTGAATTTGTATCCCTTCTATCAATCTGCATTCAAGCATTTTAAAAATCGATTGGTTAAAAAGAGTGGTTGACCAAAAACCGAGTCGTTTGTAAAGTCAACCTATTTTGATGATTTTTTGTAATATCTCGGCCAAATAATGTCCGATTTGGGAATTTTATAACATTTTGGACTCGTAAGGATCAGTTCTATCGATTGGCATCAAAAAAATAAAAATCTAAATTTTTGCCAAAATCGACCAAATGGCAAGGGGTTACATCACGTTTTTTGTCAAAATCAGGGTCGGGTCGAGAATCAAAACTTTTTTGATGCTTTTTATTGAATATCTCGGGTAATTTCTGTCAGATTTTAAAATGTTATACCTTTTTGAAGTTGTAGGGATCCCTAATATCAATCTGCATTCAAGCATTTTAAAAATCGATTGGTTAAAAAGAGTGGTTGACCAAAAACCGATTATTTTGTAAAGTCAACTTTTTTTGATGATTTTTTGTAATATCTCGTCCAAATAATGTCCGTTTTGGGAATTTTATACCATTTTGGACTCGTAAGGATCAGTACCATAGATTGGCATCAAAAAAATAAAAATCTAAATTTTTGCCAAAATCGACCAAATGGCAAGGGGTTACATCACGTTTTTTGTCAAAATCGGGGTCGGTTCGAAAATCAAAACTGTTTTGATGATTCTTATTGAACATCTCGGGTAAATTCTGTCAGATTTTAAAATATTATACCTTTTTGAAGTTGTAGGGATCCCTACTATCAATCTGCATTCAAGCATTTTAAAAATCGATTGGTTAAAAGAGTGGTTGACCAAAAACCGATTAGTTTGTAAAGTCAACTTTTTTTGATGATTTTTTGTAATATCTCGTCCAAATAATGTCCGATTTGGGAATTTTATACCATTTTGGACTCGTAAGGATCAGTTCTATCGATTGGCATCAAAAAAATAAAAATCTAAATTTTTGCCAAAATCGACCAAATGGCAAGGGGTTACATCACGTTTTTTGTAAAAATCGGGGTCGGTTCGAAAATCAAAACTTTTTTGATGATTTTTATTGAATATCTCGGGTAAATTCTGTCAGATTTTAAAATATTATACCTTTTTGAAGTTGTAGGGATCCCTAATATCAATCTGCATTCAAGCATTTTAAAAATCGATTGGTTAAAAAGAGTGGTTGACCAAAAACCGATTCGTTTGTAAAGTCAACCTATTTTGATGATTTTTTGTAATATCTCGTCCAAATAATGTCCGATTTGGGAATTTTATACCATTTTGGACTCGTAAGGATCAGTTCTATCGATTGGCATCAAAAAAATAAAAATCTAAATTTTTGCCAAAATCGACCAAATGGCAAGGGGTTACATCACGTTTTTTGTCAAAATCAGGGTCGGGTCGAGAATCAAAAATTTTTTGATGCTTTTTATTGAATATCTCGGGTAAATTCTGTCAGATTTTAAAATGTTATACCTTTTTGAAGTTGTAGGGATCCCTACTATCAATCTGCATTCAAGCATTTTAAAAATCGATTGGTTAAAAAGAGTGGTTGACCAAAAACCGATTAGTTTGTAAAGTCAACTTTTTTTGATGATTTTTTGTAATATCTCGTCCAAATAAAGTCCGATTTGGGAATTTTATACCATTTTGGACTCGTAAGGATCAGTACTATAGATTGGCATCAAAAAAATAAAAATCTAAATTTTTGCCAAAATCGACCAAATGGCAAGGGGTTACATCACGTTTTTTGTAAAAATCGGGGTCGGTTCGAAAATCAAAACTGTTTTGATGATTCTTATTGAACATCTCGGGTAAATTCTGTCAGATTTTGAAATGTTATACCTTTTTGAATTTGTAGGGATCCCTAATATCAATCTGCATTCAAGCATTTTAAAAATCGATTGGTTAAAAAGAGTGGTTGACCAAAAACCGATTAGTTTGTAAAGTCAACTTTTTTTGATGATTTTTTGTAATATCTCGTCCAAATAAAGTCCGATTTGGGAATTTTATACCATTTACTATAGATTGGCATCAAAAAAATAAAAATCTAAATTTTTGCCAAAATCGACCAAATGGCAAGGGGTTACATCACGTTTTTTGTCAAAATCGGGGTCGGTTCGAAAATCAAAACTTTTTTGATGATTTTTATTGAATATCTCGGGTAAATTCTGTCAGATTTTAAAATATTATACCTTTTTGAATTTGTAGGGATCCCTACTATCAATCTGCATTCAAGCATTTTAAAAATCGATTGGTTAAAAAGAGTCGTTGACCAAAAACCGATTCGTTTGTAAAGTCAACTTTTTTTGATGATTTTTTGTAATATCTCGGCCAAATAATGTCCGATTTGGGAATTTTATACCATTTTGGACTCGTAAGGATCAGTACTATAGATTGGCATCAAAAAAATAAAAATCTAAATTTTTGCCAAAATCGACCAAATGGCAAGGGGTTACATCACGTTTTTTGTAAAAATCGGGGTCGGTTCGAAAATCAAAACTGTTTTGATGATTCTTATTGAACATCTCGGGTAAATTCTGTCAGATTTTGAAATGTTATACCTTTTTGAATTTGTAGGGATCCCTACTATCAATCTACATTCAAGCATTTTAAAAATCGATTGGTTAAAAAGAGTGGTTGACCAAAAACCGATTCGTTTGTAAAGTCAACTTTTTTTGATGATTTTTTGTAATATCTCGGCCAAATAATGTCCGATTTGGGAATTTTATACCATTTTGGACTCGTAAGGATCAGTTCTATCGATTGGCATCAAAAAAATAAAAATCTAAATTTTTGCCAAAATCGACCAAATGGCAAGGGGTTACATCACGTTTTTTGTAAAAATCGGGGTCGGTTCGAAAATCAAAACTGTTTTGATGATTCTTATTGAATATCTCGGGTAAATTCTGTCAGATTTTGAAATATTATACCTTTTTGAATTTGTAGGGATCCCTAATATCAATCTGCATTCAAGCATTTTAAAAATCGATTGGTTAAAAAGAGTGGTTGACCAAAAACCGATTAGTTTGTAAAGTCAACTTTTTTTGATGATTTTTTGTAATATCTCGTCCAAATAAAGTCCGATTTGGGAATTTTATACCATTTACTATAGATTGGCATCAAAAAAATAAAAATCTAAATTTTTGCCAAAATCGACCAAATGGCAAGGGGTTACATCACGTTTTTTGTCAAAATCAGGGTCGGGTCGAGAATCAAAACTTTTTTGATGCTTTTTATTGAATATCTCGGGTAATTTCTGTCAGATTTTAAAATGTTATACCTTTTTGAAGTTGTAGGGATCCCTAATATCAATCTGCATTCAAGCATTTTAAAAATCGATTGGTTAAAAAGAGTGGTTGACCAAAAACCGATTAGTTTGTAAAGTCAACCTATTTTGATGATTTTTTGTAATATCTCGTCCAAATAAAGTCCGATTTGGGAATTTTATACCATTTACTATAGATTGGCATCAAAAAAATAAAAATCTAAATTTTTGCCAAAATCGACCAAATGGCAAGGGGTTATATCATGTTTTTTGTCAAAATCAGGGTCGGGTCGAAAATCAAAACTTTTTTGATGATTTTTATTGAATATCTCGGGTAAATTCTGTCAGATTTTAAAATGTTATACCTTTTTGAAGTTGTAGGGATCCCTAATATCAATCTGCATTCAAGCATTTTAAAAATCGATTGGTTAAAAAGAGTGGTTGACCAAAAACCGATTAGTTTGTAAAGTCAACTTTTTTTGATGATTTTTTGTAATATCTCGTCCAAATAAAGTCCGATTTGGGAATTTTATACCATTTTGGACTCGTTAGGATCAGTACTATAGATTGGCATCAAAAAAATAAAAATCTAAATTTTTGCCAAAATCGACCAAATGGCAAGGGGTTACATCACGTTTTTTGTCCAAATCAGGGTCGGGTCGAAAATCAAAACTTTTTTGATGCTTTTTATTGAATATCTCGGGTAAATTCTGTCAGATTTTAAAATGTTATACCTTTTTGAAGTTGTAGGGATCCCTAATATCAATCTGCATTCAAGCATTTTAAAAATCGATTGGTTAAAAAGAGTGGTTGAACAAAAACTGATTAGTTTGTAAAGTCAACTTTTTTTGATGATTTTTTGTAATATCTCGTCCAAATAAAGTCCGATTTGGGAATTGTATACCATTTTGGACTCGTTAGGATCAGTACTATAGATTGGCATCAAAAAAATAAAAATCTAAATTTTTGCCAAAATCGACCAAATGGCAAGGGGTTACATCACGTTTTTTGTCAAAATCAGGGTCGGGTCGAGAATCAAAACTTTTTTGATGCTTTTTATTGAATATCTCGGGTAATTTCTGTCAGATTTTAAAATGTTATACCTTTTTGAAGTTGTAGGGATCCCTAATATCAATCTGCATTCAAGCATTTTAAAAATCGATTGGTTAAAAAGAGTGGTTGACCAAAAACCGATTAGTTTGTAAAGTCAACCTATTTTGATGATTTTTTGTAATATCTCGTCCAAATAAAGTCCGATTTGGGAATTTTATACCATTTACTATAGATTGGCATCAAAAAAATAAAAATCTAAATTTTTGCCAAAATCGACCAAATGGCAAGGGGTTATATCACGTTTTTTGTCAAAATCAGGGTCGGGTCGAAAATCAAAACTTTTTTGATGATTTTTATTGAATATCTCGGGTAAATTCTGTCAGATTTTAAAATGTTATACCTTTTTGAAGTTGTAGGGATCCCTAATATCAATCTGCATTCAAGCATTTTAAAAATCGATTGGTTAAAAAGAGTGGTTGACCAAAAACCGATTAGTTTGTAAAGTCAACTTTTTTTGATGATTTTTTGTAATATCTCGTCCAAATAAAGTCCGATTTGGGAATTTTATACCATTTTGGACTCGTTAGGATCAGTACTATAGATTGGCATCAAAAAAATAAAAATCTAAATTTTTGCCAAAATCGACCAAATGGCAAGGGGTTACATCACGTTTTTTGTCCAAATCAGGGTCGGGTCGAAAATCAAAACTTTTTTGATGCTTTTTATTGAATATCTCGGGTAAATTCTGTCAGATTTTAAAATGTTATACCTTTTTGAAGTTGTAGGGATCCCTAATATCAATCTGCATTCAAGCATTTTAAAAATCGATTGGTTAAAAAGAGTGGTTGACCAAAAACCGATTAGTTTGTAAAGTCAACTTTTTTTGATGATTTTTTGTAATATCTCGTCCAAATAAAGTCCGATTTGGGAATTTTATACCATTTTGGACTCGTTAGGATCAGTACTATAGATTGGCATCAAAAAAATAAAAATCTAAATTTTTGCCAAAATCGACCAAATGGCAAGGGGTTACATCACGTTTTTTGTCAAAATCAGGGTCGGGTCGAGAATCAAAACTTTTTTGATGCTTTTTATTGAATATCTCGGGTAAATTCTGTCAGATTTTAAAATGTTATACCTTTTTGAAGTTGTAGGGATCCCTACTATCAATCTGCATTCAAGCATTTTAAAAATCGATTGGTTAAAAAGAGTGGTTGACCAAAAACCGATTAGTTTGTAAAGTCAACTTTTTTTGATGATTTTTTGTAATATCTCGGCCAAATAAAGTCCGATTTGGGAATTTTATACCATTTTGGACTCGTTAGGATCAGTACTATAGATTGGCATCAAAAAAATAAAAATCTAAATTTTTGCCAAAATCGACCAAATGGCAAGGGGTTACATCACGTTTTTTGTCAAAATCAGGGTCGGGTCGAATATCAAAAATTTTTTGATGCTTTTTATTGAATATCTCGGGTAAATTCTGTCAGATTTTAAAATGTTATACCTTTTTGAAGTTGTAGGGATCCCTAATATCAATCTGCATTCAAGCATTTTAAAAATCGATTGGTTAAAAAGAGTGGTTGACCAAAAACCGATTAGTTTGTAAAGTCAACTTTTTTTGATGATTTTTTGTAATATCTCGTCCAAATAAAGTCCGATTTGGGAATTTTATACCATTTTGGACTTGTTAGGATCAGTACTATAGATTGGCATCAAAAAAATAAAAATCTAAATTTTTGCCAAAATCGACCAAATGGCAAGGGGTTACATCACGTTTTTTGTCAAAATCAGGGTCGGGTCGAAAATCAAAAATTTTTTGATGCTTTTTATTGAATATCTCGGGTAAATTCTGTCAGATTTTAAAATGTTATACCTTTTTGAAGTTGTAGGGATCCCTAATATCAATCTGCATTCAAGCATTTTAAAAATCGATTGGTTAAAAAGAGTGGTTGACCAAAAACCGATTAGTTTGTAAAGTCAACTTTTTTTGATGATTTTTTGTAATATCTCGTCCAAATAAAGTCCGATTTGGGAATTTTATACCATTTTGGACTCGTTAGGATCAGTACTATAGATTGGCATCAAAAAAATAAAAATCTAAATTTTTGCCAAAATCGACCAAATGGCAAGGGGTTACATCACGTTTTTTGTCAAAATCAGGGTCGGGTCGAGAATCAAAACTTTTTTGATGCTTTTTATTGAATATCTCGGGTAAATTCTGTCAGATTTTAAAATGTTATACCTTTTTGAAGTTGTAGGGATCCCTAATATCAATCTGCATTCAAGCATTTTAAAAATCGATTAGTTAAAAAGAGTGGTTGACCAAAAACCGATTAGTTTGTAAAGTCAACTTTTTTTGATGATTTTTTGTAATATCTCGTCCAAATAAAGTCCGATTTGGGAATTTTATACCATTTTGGACTCGTTAGGATCAGTACTATAGATTGGCATCAAAAAAATAAAAATCTAAATTTTTGCCAAAATCGACCAAATGGCAAGGGGTTACATCACGTTTTTTGTCAAAATCAGGGTCGGGTCGAAAATCAAAACTTTTATGATGCTTTTTATTGAATATCTCGGGTAATTTCTGTCAGATTTTAAAATGTTATACCTTTTTGAAGTTGTAGGGATCCCTAATATCAATCTGCATTCAAGCATTTTAAAAATCGATTGGTTAAAAAGAGTGGTTGACCAAAAACCGATTCGTTTGTAAAGTCAACCTATTTTGATGATTTTTTGTAATATCTCGTCCAAATAAAGTCCGATTTGGGAATTTTATACCATTTTGGACTCGTAAGGATCAGTTCTATAGATTGGCATCAAAAAAATAAAAATCTAAATTTTTGCCAAAATCGACCAAATGGCAAGGGGTTACATCACGTTTTTTGTCAAAATCAGGGTCGGGTCGAAAATCAAAAATTTTTTGATGCTTTTTATTGAATATCTCGGGTAAATTCTGTCAGATTTTAAAATGTTATACCTTTTTGAAGTTGTAGGGATCCCTAATATCAATCTGCATTCAAGCATTTTAAAAATCGATTGGTTAAAAAGAGTGGTTGACCAAAAACCGATTAGTTTGTAAAGTCAACTTTTTTTGATGATTTTTTGTAATATCTCGTCCAAATAAAGTCCGATTTGGGAATTTTATACCATTTTGGACTCGTTAGGATCAGTACTATAGATTGGCATCAAAAAAATAAAAATCTAAATTTTTGCCAAAATCGACCAAATGGCAAGGGGTTACATCACGTTTTTTGTCAAAATCAGGGTCGGGTCGAGAATCAAAACTTTTTTGATGCTTTTTATTGAATATCTCGGGTAAATTCTGTCAGATTTTAAAATGTTATACCTTTTTGAAGTTGTAGGGATCCCTAATATCAATCTGCATTCAAGCATTTTAAAAATCGATTAGTTAAAAAGAGTGGTTGACCAAAAACCGATTAGTTTGTAAAGTCAACTTTTTTTGATGATTTTTTGTAATATCTCGTCCAAATAAAGTCCGATTTGGGAATTTTATACCATTTTGGACTCGTTAGGATCAGTACTATAGATTGGCATCAAAAAAATAAAAATCTAAATTTTTGCCAAAATCGACCAAATGGCAAGGGGTTACATCACGTTTTTTGTCAAAATCAGGGTCGGGTCGAAAATCAAAACTTTTATGATGCTTTTTATTGAATATCTCGGGTAAATTCTGTCAGATTTTAAAATGTTATACCTTTTTGAAGTTGTAGGGATCCCTAATATCAATCTGCATTCAAGCATTTTAAAAATCGATTGGTTAAAAAGAGTGGTTGACCAAAAACCGATTAGTTTGTAAAGTCAACTTTTTTTGATGATTTTTTGTAATATCTCGTCCAAATAAAGTCCGATTTGGGAATTTTATACCATTTTGGACTCGTTAGGATCAGTACTATAGATTGGCATCAAAAAAATAAAAATCTAAATTTTTGCCAAAATCGACCAAATGGCAAGGCATCACGTTTTTTGTCAAAATCAGGGTCGGGTCGAGAATCAAAACTTTTTTGATGCTTTTTATTGAATATCTCGGGTAAATTCTGTCAGATTTTAAAATGTTATACCTTTTTGAAGTTGTAGGGATCCCTAATATCAATCTGCATTCAAGCATTTTAAAAATCGATTAGTTAAAAAGAGTGGTTGACCAAAAACCGATTAGTTTGTAAAGTCAACTTTTTTTGATGATTTTTTTTAATATCTCGGCCAAATAATGTCCGATTTGGGAATTTTATACCATTTTGGACTCGTAAGGATCAGTTCTATCGATTGGCATCAAAAAAATAAAAATCTAAATTTTTGCCAAAATCGACCAAATGGCAAGGGGTTACATCACGTTTTTTGTCAAAATCAGGGTCGGGTCGAAAATCAAAACTTTTTTGATGCTTTTTATTGAATATCTCGGGTAAATTCTGTCAGATTTTAAAATGTTATACCTTTTTGAAGTTGTAGGGATCCCTAATATCAATCTGCATTCAAGCATTTTAAAAATCGATTGGTTAAAAAGAGTGGTTGACCAAAAACCGATTAGTTTGTAAAGTCAACTTTTTTTGATGATTTTTTGTAATATCTCGTCCAAATAAAGTCCGATTTGGGAATTTTATACCATTTTGGACTCGTTAGGATCAGTACTATAGATTGGCATCAAAAAAATAAAAATCTAAATTTTTGCCAAAATCGACCAAATGGCAAGGGGTTACATCACGTTTTTTGTCAAAATCAGGGTCGGGTCGAGAATCAAAACTTTTTTGATGCTTTTTATTGAATATCTCGGGTAAATTCTGTCAGATTTTAAAATGTTATACCTTTTTGAAGTTGTAGGGATCCCTAATATCAATCTGCATTCAAGCATTTTAAAAATCGATTGGTTAAAAAGAGTGGTTGACCAAAAACCGATTAGTTTGTAAAGTCAACTTTTTTTGATGATTTTTTGTAATATCTCGGCCAAATAAAGTCCGATTTGGGAATTTTATACCATTTTGGACTCGTTAGGATCAGTACTATAGATTGGCATCAAAAAAATAAAAATCTAAATTTTTGCCAAAATCGACCAAATGGCAAGGGGTTACATCACGTTTTTTGTCAAAATCAGGGTCGGGTCGAAAATCAAAACTTTTTTGATGCTTTTTATTGAATATCTCGGGTAAATTCTGTCAGATTTTAAAATGTTATACCTTTTTGAAGTTGTAGGGATCCCTAATATCAATCTGCATTCAAGCATTTTTAAAATCGATTGGTTAAAAAGAGTGGTTGACCAAAAACCGATTCGTTTGTAAAGTCAACCTATTTTGATGATTTTTTGTAATATCTCGTCCAAATAAAGTCCGATTTGGGAATTTTATACCATTTTGGACTCGTAAGGATCAGTTCTATAGATTGGCATCAAAAAAATAAAAATCTAAATTTTTGCCAAAATCGACCAAATGGCAAGGGGTTACATCACGTTTTTTGTCAAAATCAGGGTCGGGTCGAAAATCAAAAATTTTTTGATGCTTTTTATTGAATATCTCGGGTAAATTCTGTCAGATTTTAAAATGTTATACCTTTTTGAAGTTGTAGGGATCCCTAATATCAATCTGCATTCAAGCATTTTAAAAATCGATTGGTTAAAAAGAGTGGTTGACCAAAAACCGATTAGTTTGTAAAGTCAACTTTTTTTGATGATTTTTTGTAATATCTCGTCCAAATAAAGTCCGATTTGGGAATTTTATACCATTTTGGACTCGTTAGGATCAGTACTATAGATTGGCATCAAAAAAATAAAAATCTAAATTTTTGCCAAAATCGACCAAATGGCAAGGGGTTACATCACGTTTTTTGTCAAAATCAGGGTCGGGTCGAGAATCAAAACTTTTTTGATGCTTTTTATTGAATATCTCGGGTAAATTCTGTCAGATTTTAAAATGTTATACCTTTTTGAAGTTGTAGGGATCCCTAATATCAATCTGCATTCAAGCATTTTAAAAATCGATTGGTTAAAAAGAGTGGTTGACCAAAAACCGATTAGTTTGTAAAGTCAACTTTTTTTGATGATTTTTTGTAATATCTCGTCCAAATAAATTCCGATTTGGGAATTTTATACCATTTTGGACTCGTTAGGATCAGTACTATAGATTGGCATCAAAAAAATAAAAATCTAAATTTTTGCCAAAATCGACCAAATGGCAAGGGGTTACATCACGTTTTTTGTCAAAATCAGGGTCGGGTCGAAAATCAAAACTTTTTTGATGCTTTTTATTGAATATCTCGGGTAAATTCTGTCAGATTTTAAAATGTTATACCTTTTTGAAGTTGTAGGGATCCCTAATATCAATCTGCATTCAAGCATTTTAAAAATCGATTGGTTAAAAAGAGTGGTTGACCAAAAACCGATTAGTTTGTAAAGTCAACTTTTTTTGATGATTTTTTGTAATATCTCGGCCAAATAATGTCCGATTTGGGAATTTTATACCATTTTGGACTCGTAAGGATCAGTTCTATAGATTGGCATCAAAAAAATGAAAATCTAAATTTTTGCCAAAATCGACCAAATGGCAAGGGGTTACATCACGTTTTTTGTCAAAATCAGGGTCGGGTCGAAAATCAAAACTTTTTTGATGCTTTTTATTGAATATCTCGGGTAAATTCTGTTAGATTTTAAAATGTTATACCTTTTTGAAGTTGTAGGGATCCCTAATATCAATCTGCATTCAAGCATTTTAAAAATCGATTGGTTAAAAAGAGTGGTTGACCAAATGCCGATTAGTTTGTAAAGTCAACTTTTTTTGATGATTTTTGTAATATCTCGGCCAAATAATGTCCGATTTGGGAATTTTATACCATTTTGGACTCGGTTCGAAAATGAAAACTTTTTTGTAGATTTTTATTGAATATCTCGGGTAAATTCTGTCAGATTTTGAAATGTTATACCTTTTTGAATTTGTAGGGATCCCTACTATCAATCTGCATTCAAGCATTTTAAAAATCGATTGGTTAAAAAGAGTGGTTGACCAAAAACCGATTCGTTTGTAAAGTCAACCTTATTTGATGTTTTTTTGTAATATCTCGGCCAAATAATGTCCGATTTGGGAATTTTATACCATTTTGGACTCGTAAGGATCAGTTCTATTGATTGGTATTAAAAAATTAAAATCTAAATTTTTGCCAAAATCGACCAAATGGCAAGGGGTTACATCACGTTTTTTGTCAAAATCAGGGTCGGGTCGAAAATCAAAAATTTTTTGATGCTTTTTATTGAATATCTCGGGTAAATTCTGTCAGATTTTAAAATGTTATACCTTTTTGAAGTTGTAGGGATCCCTAATATCAATCTGCATTCAAGCATTTTAAAAATCGATTGGTTAAAAAGAGTGGTTGACCAAAAACCGATTAGTTTGTAAAGTCAACTTTTTTTGATGATTTTTTGTAATATCTCGTCCAAATAAAGTCCGATTTGGGAATTTTATACCATTTTGGACTCGTTAGGATCAGTACTATAGATTGGCATCAAAAAAATAAAAATCTAAATTTTTGCCAAAATCGACCAAATGGCAAGGCATCACGTTTTTTGTCAAAATCAGGGTCGGGTCGAGAATCAAAACTTTTTTGATGCTTTTTATTGAATATCTCGGGTAAATTCTGTCAGATTTTAAAATGTTATACCTTTTTGAAGTTGTAGGGATCCCTACTATCAATCTGCATTCAAGCATTTTAAAATTCGATTGGTTAAAAAGAGTGGTTGACCAAAAACCGATTAGTTTGTAAAGTCAACTTTTTTTGATGATTTTTTGTAATATCTCGGCCAAATAATGTCCGATTTGGGAATTTTATACCATTTTGGACTCGTAAGGATCAGTTCTATAGATTGGCATCAAAAAAATGAAAATCTAAATTTTTGCCAAAATCGACCAAATGGCAAGGGGTTACATCACGTTTTTTGTCAAAATCAGGGTCGGGTCGAAAATCAAAACTTTTTTGATGCTTTTAATTGAATATCTCGGGTAAATTCTGTCAGATTTTAAAATGTTATACCTTTTTGAAGTTGTAGGGATCCCTACTATCAATCTGCATTCAAGCATTTTAAAAATCGATTGGTTAAAAAGAGTGGTTGACCAAAAACCGATTAGTTTGTAAAGTCAACTTTTTTTGATGATTTTTTGTAATATCTCGGCCAAATAAAGTCCGATTTGGGAATTTTATACCATTTTGGACTCGTAAGGATCAGTTCTATAGATTGGCATCAAAAAAATGAAAATCTAAATTTTTGCCAAAATCGACCAAATGGCAAGGGGTTACATCACGTTTTTTGTCAAAATCGGGGTCGGTTCGAAAATCAAAACTGTTTTGATGATTCTTATTGAATATCTCGGGTAAATTCTGTCAGATTTTAAAATGTTATACCTTTTTGAAGTTGTAGGGATCCCTAATATCAATCTGCATTCAAGCATTTTAAAAATCGATTGGTTAAAAAGAGTGGTTGACCAAAAACCGATTAGTTTGTAAAGTCAACTTTTTTTGATGATTTTTTGTAATATCTCGTCCAAATAAAGTCCGATTTGGGAATTTTATACCATTTTGGACTCGTTAGGATCAGTACTATAGATTGGCATCAAAAAAATAAAAATCTAAATTTTTGCCAAAATCGACCAAATGGCAAGGGGTTACATCACGTTTTTTGTCAAAATCAGGGTCGGGTCGAAAATCAAAACTTTTTTAATGATTTTTATTGAATATCTCGGGTAAATTCTGTCAGATTTTGAAATGTTATACCTTTTTGAATTCGTAGGGATCCCTACTATCAATCTGCATTCAAGCATTTTAAAAATCGATTGGTTAAAAATAGTGGTTGACTAAAAACCGATTCGTTTGTAAAGTCAACCTTATTTGATGTTTTTTTGTAATATCTCGGCAAAATAATGTCCGATCTGGGAATTTTATACCATTTTGGACTCGTAAGGATCAGTACTATAGATTGGCATCAAAAACCAAAACCAAAAACCGATTCACGTTTTTTTTTTTTGGCAAGGGGTTTTTTTTTTTTGGCAAGGGGTTACATCACGTTTTTTGTCAAAATCGGGGTCGGTTCGAAAATCAAAACTGTTTTGATGATTCTTATTGAATATCTCGGGTAAATTCTGTCAGATTTTAAAATGTTATACCTTTTTGAAGTTGTAGGGATCCCTAATATCAATCTGCATTCAAGCATTTTAAAAATCGATTGGTTAAAAAGAGTGGTTGACCAAAAACCGATTAGTTTGTAAAGTCAACTTTTTTTGATGATTTTTTGTAATATCTCGTCCAAATAAAGTCCGATTTGGGAATTTTATACCATTTTGGACTCGGTTCGAAAATGAAAACTTTTTTGTAGATTTTTATTGAATATCTCGGGTAAATTCTGTCAGATTTTGAAATGTTATACCTTTTTGAAGTTGTAGGGATCCCTAATATCAATCTGCATTCAAGCATTTTAAAAATCGATTGGTTAAAAAGAGTGGTTGACCAAAAACCGATTAGTTTGTAAAGTCAACTTTTTTTGATGATTTTTTGTAATATCTCGTCCAAATAAATTCCGATTTGGGAATTTTATACCATTTTGGACTCGTTAGGATCAGTACTATAGATTGGCATCAAAAAAATAAAAATCTAAATTTTTGCCAAAATCGACCAAATGGCAAGGGGTTACATCACGTTTTTTGTCAAAATCAGGGTCGGGTCGAAAATCAAAACTTTTTTGATGCTTTTTATTGAATATCTCGGGTAAATTCTGTCAGATTTTAAAATGTTATACCTTTTTGAAGTTGTAGGGATCCCTAATATCAATCTGCATTCAAGCATTTTAAAAATCGATTGGTTAAAAAGAGTGGTTGACCAAAAACCGATTCGTTTGTAAAGTCAACTTTTTTTGATGATTTTTTGTAATATCTCGGCCAAATAATGTCCGATTTGGGAATTTTATACCATTTTGGACTCGTAAGGATCAGTTCTATTGATTGGTATTAAAAAATTAAAATCTAAATTTTTGCCAAAATCGACCAAATGGCAAGGGGTTACATCACGTTTTTTGTCAAAATCAGGGTCGGGTCGAAAATCAAAAATTTTTTGATGCTTTTTATTGAATATCTCGGGTAAATTCTGTCAGATTTTAAAATGTTATACCTTTTTGAAGTTGTAGGGATCCCTACTATCAATCTGCATTCAAGCATTTTAAAAATCGATTGGTTAAAAAGAGTGGTTGACCAAAAACCGATTAGTTTGTAAAGTCAACTTTTTTTGATGATTTTTTGTAATATCTCGGCCAAATAATGTCCGATTTGGGAATTTTATACCATTTTGGACTCGTAAGGATCAGTTCTATAGATTGGCATCAAAAAAATGAAAATCTAAATTTTTGCCAAAATCGACCAAATGGCAAGGGGTTACATCACGTTTTTTGTCAAAATCAGGGTCGGGTCGAAAATCAAAACTTTTTTGATGCTTTTTATTGAATATCTCGGGTAAATTCTGTTAGATTTTAAAATGTTATACCTTTTTGAAGTTGTAGGGATCCCTAATATCAATCTGCATTCAAGCATTTTAAAAATCGATTGGTTAAAAAGAGTGGTTGACCAAATGCCGATTAGTTTGTAAAGTCAACTTTTTTTGATGATTTTTGTAATATCTCGGCCAAATAATGTCCGATTTGGGAATTTTATACCATTTTGGACTCGGTTCGAAAATGAAAACTTTTTTGTAGATTTTTATTGAATATCTCGGGTAAATTCTGTCAGATTTTGAAATGTTATACCTTTTTGAATTTGTAGGGATCCCTACTATCAATCTGCATTCAAGCATTTTAAAAATCGATTGGTTAAAAAGAGTGGTTGACCAAAAACCGATTCGTTTGTAAAGTCAACCTTATTTGATGTTTTTTTGTAATATCTCGGCCAAATAATGTCCGATTTGGGAATTTTATACCATTTTGGACTCGTAAGGATCAGTTCTATTGATTGGTATTAAAAAATTAAAATCTAAATTTTTGCCAAAATCGACCAAATGGCAAGGGGTTACATCACGTTTTTTGTCAAAATCAGGGTCGGGTCGAAAATCAAAAATTTTTTGATGCTTTTTATTGAATATCTCGGGTAAATTCTGTCAGATTTTAAAATGTTATACCTTTTTGAAGTTGTAGGGATCCCTAATATCAATCTGCATTCAAGCATTTTAAAAATCGATTGGTTAAAAAGAGTGGTTGACCAAAAACCGATTAGTTTGTAAAGTCAACTTTTTTTGATGATTTTTTGTAATATCTCGTCCAAATAAAGTCCGATTTGGGAATTTTATACCATTTTGGACTCGTTAGGATCAGTACTATAGATTGGCATCAAAAAAATAAAAATCTAAATTTTTGCCAAAATCGACCAAATGGCAAGGCATCACGTTTTTTGTCAAAATCAGGGTCGGGTCGAGAATCAAAACTTTTTTGATGCTTTTTATTGAATATCTCGGGTAAATTCTGTCAGATTTTAAAATGTTATACCTTTTTGAAGTTGTAGGGATCCCTACTATCAATCTGCATTCAAGCATTTTAAAATTCGATTGGTTAAAAAGAGTGGTTGACCAAAAACCGATTAGTTTGTAAAGTCAACTTTTTTTGATGATTTTTTGTAATATCTCGGCCAAATAATGTCCGATTTGGGAATTTTATACCATTTTGGACTCGTAAGGATCAGTTCTATAGATTGGCATCAAAAAAATGAAAATCTAAATTTTTGCCAAAATCGACCAAATGGCAAGGGGTTACATCACGTTTTTTGTCAAAATCAGGGTCGGGTCGAAAATCAAAACTTTTTTGATGCTTTTAATTGAATATCTCGGGTAAATTCTGTCAGATTTTAAAATGTTATACCTTTTTGAAGTTGTAGGGATCCCTACTATCAATCTGCATTCAAGCATTTTAAAAATCGATTGGTTAAAAAGAGTGGTTGACCAAAAACCGATTAGTTTGTAAAGTCAACTTTTTTTGATGATTTTTTGTAATATCTCGGCCAAATAATGTCCGATTTGGGAATTTTATACCATTTTGGACTCGTAAGGATCAGTTCTATAGATTGGCATCAAAAAAATGAAAATCTAAATTTTTGCCAAAATCGACCAAATGGCAAGGGGTTACATCACGTTTTTTGTCAAAATCGGGGTCGGTTCGAAAATCAAAACTGTTTTGATGATTCTTATTGAATATCTCGGGTAAATTCTGTCAGATTTTAAAATGTTATACCTTTTTGAAGTTGTAGGGATCCCTAATATCAATCTGCATTCAAGCATTTTAAAAATCGATTGGTTAAAAAGAGTGGTTGACCAAAAACCGATTAGTTTGTAAAGTCAACTTTTTTTGATGATTTTTTGTAATATCTCGTCCAAATAAAGTCCGATTTGGGAATTTTATACCATTTTGGACTCGTTAGGATCAGTACTATAGATTGGCATCAAAAAAATAAAAATCTAAATTTTTGCCAAAATCGACCAAATGGCAAGGGGTTACATCACGTTTTTTGTCAAAATCAGGGTCGGGTCGAAAATCAAAACTTTTTTAATGATTTTTATTGAATATCTCGGGTAAATTCTGTCAGATTTTGAAATGTTATACCTTTTTGAATTCGTAGGGATCCCTACTATCAATCTGCATTCAAGCATTTTAAAAATCGATTGGTTAAAAAGAGTGGTTGACCAAAAACCGATTAGTTTGTAAAGTCAACTTTTTTTGATGATTTTTTGTAATATCTCGTCCAAATAAAGTCCGATTTGGGAATTTTATACCATTTTGGACTCGGTTCGAAAATGAAAACTTTTTTGTAGATTTTTATTGAATATCTCGGGTAAATTCTGTCAGATTTTGAAATGTTATACCTTTTTGAATTTGTAGGGATCCCTACCATCAATCTGCATTCAAGCATTTTAAAAATCGATTGGTTAAAAAGAGTGGTTGACCAAAAACCGATTCGTTTGTAAAGTCAACCTTATTTGATGTTTTTTTGTAATATCTCGGCCAAATAATGTCCGATTTGGGAATTTTATACCATTTTGGACTCGTAAGGATCAGTTCTATTGATTGGTATTAAAAAATTAAAATCTAAATTTTTGCCAAAATCGACCAAATGGCAAGGGGTTACATCACGTTTTTTGTCAAAATCAGGGTCGGGTCGAAAATCAAAAATTTTTTGATGCTTTTTATTGAATATCTCGGGTAAATTCTGTCAGATTTTAAAATGTTATACCTTTTTGAAGTTGTAGGGATCCCTAATATCAATCTGCATTCAAGCATTTTAAAAATCGATTGGTTAAAAAGAGTGGTTGACCAAAAACCGATTAGTTTGTAAAGTCAACTTTTTTTGATGATATTTTGTAATATCTCGGCCAAATAATGTCCGATTTGGGAATTTTATACCATTTTGGACTCGTAAGGATCAGTTCTATAGATTGGCATCAAAAAAATGAAAATCTAAATTTTTGCCAAAATCGACCAAATGGCAAGGGGTTACATCACGTTTTTTGTCAAAATCAGGGTCGGGTCGAAAATCAAAACTTTTTTGATGCTTTTAATTGAATATCTCGGGTAAATTCTGTCAGATTTTAAAATGTTATACCTTTTTGAAGTTGTAGGGATCCCTACTATCAATCTGCATTCAAGCATTTTAAAAATCGATTGGTTAAAAAGAGTGGTTGACCAAAAACCGATTAGTTTGTAAAGTCAACTTTTTTTGATGATTTTTTGTAATATCTCGGCCAAATAATGTCCGATTTGGGAATTTTATACCATTTTGGACTCGTAAGGATCAGTTCTATAGATTGGCATCAAAAAAATGAAAATCTAAATTTTTGCCAAAATCGACCAAATGGCAAGGGGTTACATCACGTTTTTTGTCAAAATCGGGGTCGGTTCGAAAATCAAAACTGTTTTGATGATTCTTATTGAATATCTCGGGTAAATTCTGTCAGATTTTAAAATGTTATACCTTTTTGAAGTTGTAGGGATCCCTAATATCAATCTGCATTCAAGCATTTTAAAAATCGATTGGTTAAAAAGAGTGGTTGACCAAAAACCGATTAGTTTGTAAAGTCAACTTTTTTTGATGATTTTTTGTAATATCTCGTCCAAATAAAGTCCGATTTGGGAATTTTATACCATTTTGGACTCGTTAGGATCAGTACTATAGATTGGCATCAAAAAAATAAAAATCTAAATTTTTGCCAAAATCGACCAAATGGCAAGGGGTTACATCACGTTTTTTGTCAAAATCAGGGTCGGGTCGAAAATCAAAAATTTTTTGATGCTTTTTATTGAATATCTCGGGTAAATTCTGTCAGATTTTAAAATGTTATACCTTTTTGAAGTTGTAGGGATCCCTAATATCAATCTGCATTCAAGCATTTTAAAAATCGATTGGTTAAAAAGAGTGGTTGACCAAAAACCGATTAGTTTGTAAAGTCAACTTTTTTTGATGATTTTTTGTAATATCTCGTCCAAATAAAGTCCGATTTGGGAATTTTATACCATTTTGGACTCGTTAGGATCAGTACTATAGATTGGCATCAAAAAAATAAAAATCTAAATTTTTGCCAAAATCGACCAAATGGCAAGGCATCACGTTTTTTGTCAAAATCAGGGTCGGGTCGAGAATCAAAACTTTTTTGATGCTTTTTATTGAATATCTCGGGTAAATTCTGTCAGATTTTAAAATGTTATACCTTTTTGAAGTTGTAGGGATCCCTACTATCAATCTGCATTCAAGCATTTTAAAATTCGATTGGTTAAAAAGAGTGGTTGACCAAAAACCGATTAGTTTGTAAAGTCAACTTTTTTTGATGATTTTTTGTAATATCTCGGCCAAATAATGTCCGATTTGGGAATTTTATACCATTTTGGACTCGTAAGGATCAGTTCTATAGATTGGCATCAAAAAAATGAAAATCTAAATTTTTGCCAAAATCGACCAAATGGCAAGGGGTTACATCACGTTTTTTGTCAAAATCAGGGTCGGGTCGAAAATCAAAACTTTTTTGATGCTTTTAATTGAATATCTCGGGTAAATTCTGTCAGATTTTAAAATGTTATACCTTTTTGAAGTTGTAGGGATCCCTACTATCAATCTGCATTCAAGCATTTTAAAAATCGATTGGTTAAAAAGAGTGGTTGACCAAAAACCGATTAGTTTGTAAAGTCAACTTTTTTTGATGATTTTTTGTAATATCTCGGCCAAATAATGTCCGATTTGGGAATTTTATACCATTTTGGACTCGTAAGGATCAGTTCTATAGATTGGCATCAAAAAAATGAAAATCTAAATTTTTGCCAAAATCGACCAAATGGCAAGGGGTTACATCACGTTTTTTGTCAAAATCGGGGTCGGTTCGAAAATCAAAACTGTTTTGATGATTCTTATTGAATATCTCGGGTAAATTCTGTCAGATTTTAAAATGTTATACCTTTTTGAAGTTGTAGGGATCCCTAATATCAATCTGCATTCAAGCATTTTAAAAATCGATTGGTTAAAAAGAGTGGTTGACCAAAAACCGATTAGTTTGTAAAGTCAACTTTTTTTGATGATTTTTTGTAATATCTCGTCCAAATAAAGTCCGATTTGGGAATTTTATACCATTTTGGACTCGTTAGGATCAGTACTATAGATTGGCATCAAAAAAATAAAAATCTAAATTTTTGCCAAAATCGACCAAATGGCAAGGGGTTACATCACGTTTTTTGTCAAAATCAGGGTCGGGTCGAAAATCAAAACTTTTTTAATGATTTTTATTGAATATCTCGGGTAAATTCTGTCAGATTTTGAAATGTTATACCTTTTTGAATTCGTAGGGATCCCTACTATCAATCTGCATTCAAGCATTTTAAAAATCGATTGGTTAAAAAGAGTGGTTGACCAAAAACCGATTAGTTTGTAAAGTCAACTTTTTTTGATGATTTTTTGTAATATCTCGTCCAAATAAAGTCCGATTTGGGAATTTTATACCATTTTGGACTCGGTTCGAAAATGAAAACTTTTTTGTAGATTTTTATTGAATATCTCGGGTAAATTCTGTCAGATTTTGAAATGTTATACCTTTTTGAATTTGTAGGGATCCCTACCATCAATCTGCATTCAAGCATTTTAAAAATCGATTGGTTAAAAAGAGTGGTTGACCAAAAACCGATTCGTTTGTAAAGTCAACCTTATTTGATGTTTTTTTGTAATATCTCGGCCAAATAATGTCCGATTTGGGAATTTTATACCATTTTGGACTCGTAAGGATCAGTTCTATTGATTGGTATTAAAAAATTAAAATCTAAATTTTTGCCAAAATCGACCAAATGGCAAGGGGTTACATCACGTTTTTTGTCAAAATCAGGGTCGGGTCGAAAATCAAAAATTTTTTGATGCTTTTTATTGAATATCTCGGGTAAATTCTGTCAGATTTTAAAATGTTATACCTTTTTGAAGTTGTAGGGATCCCTAATATCAATCTGCATTCAAGCATTTTAAAAATCGATTGGTTAAAAAGAGTGGTTGACCAAAAACCGATTAGTTTGTAAAGTCAACTTTTTTTGATGATATTTTGTAATATCTCGGCCAAATAATGTCCGATTTGGGAATTTTATACCATTTTGGACTCGTAAGGATCAGTTCTATAGATTGGCATCAAAAAAATGAAAATCTAAATTTTTGCCAAAATCGACCAAATGGCAAGGGGTTACATCACGTTTTTTGTCAAAATCAGGGTCGGGTCGAAAATCAAAACTTTTTTGATGCTTTTAATTGAATATCTCGGGTAAATTCTGTCAGATTTTAAAATGTTATACCTTTTTGAAGTTGTAGGGATCCCTACTATCAATCTGCATTCAAGCATTTTAAAAATCGATTGGTTAAAAAGAGTGGTTGACCAAAAACCGATTAGTTTGTAAAGTCAACTTTTTTTGATGATTTTTTGTAATATCTCGGCCAAATAATGTCCGATTTGGGAATTTTATACCATTTTGGACTCGTAAGGATCAGTTCTATAGATTGGCATCAAAAAAATGAAAATCTAAATTTTTGCCAAAATCGACCAAATGGCAAGGGGTTACATCACGTTTTTTGTCAAAATCGGGGTCGGTTCGAAAATCAAAACTGTTTTGATGATTCTTATTGAATATCTCGGGTAAATTCTGTCAGATTTTAAAATGTTATACCTTTTTGAAGTTGTAGGGATCCCTAATATCAATCTGCATTCAAGCATTTTAAAAATCGATTGGTTAAAAAGAGTGGTTGACCAAAAACCGATTAGTTTGTAAAGTCAACTTTTTTTGATGATTTTTTGTAATATCTCGTCCAAATAAAGTCCGATTTGGGAATTTTATACCATTTTGGACTCGTTAGGATCAGTACTATAGATTGGCATCAAAAAAATAAAAATCTAAATTTTTGCCAAAATCGACCAAATGGCAAGGGGTTACATCACGTTTTTTGTCAAAATCAGGGTCGGGTCGAAAATCAAAACTTTTTTAATGATTTTTATTGAATATCTCGGGTAAATTCTGTCAGATTTTGAAATGTTATACCTTTTTGAATTCGTAGGGATCCCTACTATCAATCTGCATTCAAGCATTTTAAAAATCGATTGGTTAAAAAGAGTGGTTGACTAAAAACCGATTCGTTTGTAAAGTCAACCTTATTTGATGTTTTTTTGTAATATCTCGGCCAAATAATGTCCGATCTGGGAATTTTATACCATTTTGGACTCGTAAGGATCAGTACTATAGATTGGCATCAAAAACCAAAACCAAAAACCGATTCACGTTTTTTGTCAAAATCGGGGTCGGTTCGAAAATCAAAACTGTTTTGATGATTCTTATTGAATATCTCGGGTAAAT